>NW_018408745.1:34430-35060 GCF_002113885.1 Mizuhopecten yessoensis | reverse complement strand
AGGTATATGTAAGATGTAAAGGTCTCACTCTACAACGGGAGGTAAATGTAAGATGTAAAGGTCACACCCTACAACGGGGGGTATATGTAAGATGTAAAGGTCACACCCTACAGCGGGCGGTATATGTAAGGTGTAAAGAGCACACCCTACAACGGGAGGTATATGTAAGCGTAAAGGTCACAACCCTACAACGGGAGGTATATGTAAGGTGTAAAGGTCACACCCAACAACGGGAGGTATATGTAAGATGTAAAGGTCTCACTCTACAACGGGAGGTAAATGTAAGATGTAAAGGTCACACCCTACAACGGGGGGTATATGTAAGATGTAAAGGTCACACCCTACAACGGGAGGTATATATAAGGTATAAAGGTCACACCCTACATCGGGAGGTAAATGTAAGGTGTGAAGGTCACACTCTACAACAGGAGGTATATGTAAGGTGTAAAGGTCACACCCTACAACGGGAGGTAAATGTAAGGTGTGAAGATCACACCCTACAGCGGGCGGTATATGTAAGGTGTAAAGATCACACCCTACAACGGGAGGTATATGTAAGGGTAAAGGTCACAACCCTACAACGGGAGGTATATGTAAGGTGTAAATTAAAGGTCACACCCAACAACGGGA
>NW_018408745.1:7556-33314 GCF_002113885.1 Mizuhopecten yessoensis | reverse complement strand
GGTAAATGTAAGGTGTGAAGGTCACACTCTACAACGGGAGGTATAGGTAAGGTGTGATGGTCACACCCTAAAATGGGAGGTGTATGTAAGGTGTACAGGTCACACCTTACAACGGGAGGTATAGGTAAGTTGTGAAGGTCACACTCTACACCGGGAGGTATATGTAAGATGTGAAGGTCACACCCTACAACGGGAGGTATATATAAGGTTTGTAGGTCACACCCTACAACGGGAGGTATATGTAAGGTGTGAAGTTAAGGTATGAAGGTCACACTTTACAACTGTAGAGTCACATCTACACGGGAGGTATATGTAAAATATGAAGGTCACACCCTACAACAGGGAGTATATGTAAGGTTTGCAGGTCACACCCAAAACGGGAAGTATATGTAAGGTGTGAAGGTCACATCCTACAACGGGAGGTATATGTAAGGTGTGAAGGTCACACTCTACACCGGGAGTTATATGTAAGGTGTGAAAATAAGGTATGAAGGTCACAATTTACAACGGAAGGGTCACATTCTCAACGGTTGGAAGTTAAAAATATAATGTATGAAGGTCACACTCTACAACAGAAGGTATGATTGAAGGTCACACTCTACAACGAGAGGTATATGTAAAGTGTGAAGGTCAAACTCTGCAACAGAAGGCCACATCTACAACGGAAGGTATATATAAGGTATGAAGGTCACACTCTGTTACGGTAGGTATATATAAGGTATGAAGGTCACACTCTACAACGGGAGGTACATTTATGATGTGTGAAAATCACACTCTACAACAGGGGGAGGGGAATATATTAAGTACAGGGCCACACTCTACAATGGGATATATACACTCTACGATGGGAGAAATTTGTAGGTACACGGTCACAATCTGTTAAGTCACATTTAACATAGGGAATGTTACACTCTACAACTGTAGGGAGGGAGGGGGAGGTCATTAGCTACCAACTTCTTTAGTTGGATGCACAGGCAAATCACGTGTTCCTCACTTTTGGAACTTAAAAAAACACACAGTTTAAAACATCAAATTTAATGTTTTCTTTTCTCTTCTGTTTTTTATTCCTCAACGATTAAAATCTTTCTTTGGTATACAGTTTTAATTGAACATTTTTCAATTATCCACGCTAAAGTTTTAGATATTTCTTACACATAATAAACAGTATACACATGTATGTGAATCGTACGTCTGAACATTAATCGTACAGGATGTTCTCTAGGGCTATTACTCAACATGTCTGTCCTCTATGACGAGGCGGACCCGCTTTTTCTCAGCCATCGAAAAATTCGAACACAGATATTTTATTTCATGACCCTTGTGCTTCTCTCCACGCCTCGACACACCTTTTATTTCTAAGTATATTGTGTAATATGCATTATTGTAAGAGAACGGGGTCCAAACATTTTTTGTTTCAAAATGGAAAAAAAAAAAAATCGCATCGCTATACGCTGGGCGTTTTATACAGGATTTCCCTCCCTTACGGTAAGAATGCGAAATATGAATATATCTATTCATTAGATAGGTGTTTGTAATACACATCAAATTTGAATAAATTCATTTTCTTTAGCATCCAATTTATGCAGTGTTTATTAAAATTTTGAATTTAGACATATTTTAGTCAATTTCTGTACCCCTGGTTTATATCTGTTTTATTGCAATATGTACTATTGATGTCTTGCAAATCATTTGTTAAAGTAAGGACAGAATGGTTTTGTGATTAGTGCCACGAAAAGTTCAGCTTTGCAGTGAACAACATCAAACCTTCGCTGGGGTTCGCATAGGGACAAACAATCTTTAAAGATGCATGAAAGGAGGAAAAAACAGTAAGAATTTGTTTTTACTAAACGGTTGATATTTACGGTAGAAAAGACGCTGATTTCAGTATTTCTTCACTGAAGTAATATTGTTTTATATATTAAATTTCCGTCGGTAGAGGTACCTGTCCGTACCTGCACTGACCCCTCAATCGCTCAAGGCGTCATTGGATTTAGTAGGAAAACTGTGTTCACGCTAACTTCTCGACCAATGAAAATGCACTTGGTCACATGCACATAGAACGAGATCTAGCTATAGATCCGCGTCACATCTTCCCGCGCTGTCAACCCTCATGGTCCGACATCTTGGTAAGTCCAATATATTTTCTTCATTATGGCAAAATATGCGTTAATCACGTTGTCAAATTAATACTCACGTATTTGTTCACTCTATGATTCAATGAGTTTTGATATTGATTGCCATTTTATGCATTTTTTTTAGCGAATTATCACTTTTTTGTGGGATTAATTATCGTGCAAATCAAAATTAATCCAATTATAATAATTACCTGATTATATGATCTTGGATATATTAATATTATGCCGATAGGCATGTAACTTCTGTTAAAAGCCGTTGATGGCGGACTTTTCATATTATTAGATGTACTCTTGAGATTTCCACTTGTTTAGTTTCAGAATCGATTGTTATAAACGAGACCCTTGGAATACAAGGGCTCGTTACAAATGTCTATATCATATGTGTATTGCAGACACTTTAAATACACTATTTTATTTGAGTGTCACATATTGATCTACATATATAAACAAGTAAAATGTACATAAAACTAGATCAATATCCAGCCAAAGTTAATTTGACTTATGAGATTCCAAAAGGGAATCATATACATTAAAATAAGTGTCATGAAATTAATAAATCCAATATGTGTCAGCTTATAATAGCTGTTTGAATGCAGTTTACAGTAAAACTTGTATTTAGTTCTTTTACAAATCTAAATATGTTAACCTTGAAAGTGTTCTTAACATTTTTTAGACAGTTAAACCATAATCAATCATAGAATATGGGAGGGGGTGTCAGAACCCTCTTGGATACATATTCTGATTCTGTAACACTGTATCTGTGTACCTGTATGATTTGAGGTGTATTCTGTCGAGAAAAATAACGTGTAGCCAGGTCAAACTGATTGGGTTGTATTGGGTAGAGTTAGGGGAGGGATGTATTGAAACTGAGGCACAGGGGCCAGAGACTACAGCTATGCACATCATCAAAAGTAATTTCATGAAAATGGACCTTGCAACAAATATTCTGACCCCACCCCTAACTCTTCTTTAGGGTCAACCAGAGACGTGGAACACCCCCATCCCCACCCCCACGGAGTAGTATACTCCCTTGCAACAAAGTTTATCTGTAGAAAAAAATCTTGTCAGGATAACTTCTACCGTTTTGTATGTGTCATGATAATCATATGAAGATTTGAATATCATTAAGGCGGTATACTGCATTAATGTTTACAACAGTTATGGCCCTTTGAAACTTGGTTAATTTTTCTTGTGAGTGTAATTACATGTAGTCCCCTAGTTTTAAGCGAAATGTTTCAAAATTTTGTATGTGTCAAAAAGATCAGGATAATTAGTAATTTAGGATGATACTTTAAAAAAAAGTTAATTGGTATTCTTCACTCTTCTTTACAGCGTCGTCCATGAAAACAGCATTGGAAGTCCGTCAGGGGTTCTTGGTACGTATATAAATGTACAATTATGTCAATCCGGATTTTGTTAACTCTGTGGATATTGATCGTTTTGAAGATGTAATTGTTACTAGTATATAATCTACAGGTTGATAGGTGATCATGTGGGAGACTTCATTGTTTAACATATTCTCCCTCTCCCGTCGTGTCATGCCATTATTGGTAACTACGACGTGTACAATGTAAATGTTTACCAGATAAATGGCTATTTTAAAGTTCTACGAAGTGAACTCGCCTATTTTGTCTGTCACATGAAGATGTATGATCAGATAACATAAACGAAATACTGATTTTAATCAGTGTTTTGATGAATACAAATTATCAAAAGTAAAATCAATTAAATTAGAAAGTTCATGATTGATAATGCCATAATAAAATTTCATGATTTGAGTCTATTTCGAGTGTAAGTACAAACTGTTCAGATTTTGCTTGCATTTCAAGGGAGATAATCATGCATATTTATTATTTTTATTTTGCAGGATGGACATTAGGTACAGCCGACCTGTGACCAATGTCGGAAGCGAAATACCCCAGACCACCAGGTAAATAAGTTTGTTATTTATCAACAATCATTGCTGTATTTTATAAGGTTGTATATGCATCCTGGCCGTATTAAGAATTTTAATTAGTTCTACTTGGTCAACGTGTTGCAGTTGTATACCACAATTATTTCGGTTAATTTGCATTTCATACCATATTAGTTGCTCTGATCATGCATTTTATGAAAATTCAATCTCAACATGTGTCCGCAGTTTATGAGCATGTCTGTACATGTATGTGCTAATTAATCTCTGGTACTGGAATCACCCTGTATGTCTGTCTGTCGTCCGCAGTAACTTGTCCGGAAAACTCCTCCTTAACAGGTGGATTTCATTGAAACTTTACATGAATGATCAGTATCTTATGTAGTTGTGCACCGGCATTTTAATTTGGAATATCGACCCTTTTTGATGGAGTTATGCCCCTGTGTGCGAAATACTTGTCCGCACAACTCCTTCTAAACTAACAGGTGGATTTCAGTGAAACTTTGCATGAATGATCAGTATCTTATGTAGTTGTGCACCGGCATTTTAATTTGGGATTTCGACCCCTTTTTGATGGAGTTATGCCCCTTTGGAAGCTTTGTGCGAAATACTTGTTACTGGTGGGAGACTGTTTGCTTTGCCTTAGTAACCCTTCAGCTTAAAGTTCTGGTTGATATAGGAGCGGGTATTAGTTAGCCTTTTAGCTTACAGTTCTAGTTTCAAATTGATAAATGTTGAATATACGGCATGACCTATATTAATCACGTTGTCCATCTGTCTGTCCATCAACACTTTACTAGTAATCATTCTGAATACAAGATGATAATTCATAAAAAAACTTTTTTGCTATCTAAAAAATAATCTTTTACTCCATTAAAAACTGTTTTGAAAGATTGGCAGGGAGAAATAAAGATTACGAATGACCACCAAATTCGGACCATAGTTTTCATCTTGGCTATTTAAGATCATAAACAGATACTGATCATAAATGTGACTTACATTTCCTGGTCGAGCAGCCGTTAAAGTGCATTTAGCTGTGTGTTATATATGGTATCTTGAAAGATTTTACTCAAAGACTTAAACAAATTTACACCATTCATACATCTGGAATATTACAGAAGGGCTGGGTGGTTTGGGCCCAGTAGGGGAAAACCAGCAAAAGACTACAAATTTTTTTCCAACTTCTTCTTTTCCATCTAGCAATTAATGTAAAATTTACCAAAATGATGTTAATATTTTTTTTTTTTTTTTTTTACAGGACTGTCTTACTGTTAGTGGACAGAACCCTGGTCAGATATATCTAGGAAGGTGGTCTGAGCTCTAGTTGGGTGATTTGGCGTCTGGGTTATCTGAAGCTGGATAGATTCATGACATTTCAGCTGTATTATTCGCTCCTTTAACAAAGTTTTTAACCCTGGCGAACACCTTTATTGAGGTACAAAGATCTTTATGGGTATATGTGGGGATCCGATATCATGTACCCCTCCGTGATAGTCCTGAGGGGAACATGTAATCATACTGAGTCATGTGCTTCATATTGGTTGTTTCCGAGCTGGGGTTAAATTATCTTGTGACTGGATGGATGAGTGCGGCTGAACTAGAATAAATCTATTTTTGCAACAGTACCTCTTGCGTCGAAAAATCTGACTAGGGTAAAGGTCATCTGGTCCAGAATATCTGACTGACGGAATAGGATGGCCTGCCAGCCTCCAGAGGAGGGTAAATAATTGCATGAAAATATTGACTGTATTTTCTACTTCACCAATTCTAATGTATAAATTAAATTTGGTTAGCTCCATTTCCATCAAATTGGCATATGTGTGTTTTACAAACATTTTCTATATCAATATTAACATATCAATGATGGCTACATGTAAATATTGATCTTGGTAACATTGAGAAAATACAAACTGTAATAGTTGCATATGATTATCCCCACAAAAAAAAAAAAAAAAGGTAATATATACTATACAGCTGGTCTTCAAAAGTAGAAATGTACTATGTATTCAGTTTAATTACTGTCTGCTTAGAAAAGTGTATATATGAAAACTGTCAGATAAATACATCCAAAACTATCAAATTAATTAAATGTAGACCAGTGCTACCAGACAATCCATTCCATGAAGTACCTGTTCATCGAGCATAACATAATCAAGTATATTGTTGTTCATTTTTAGAGCAGGCGCAGGCGCAGAGATCGACGCCGTCATCCCGATCTCTCTCCATATGCCCCCGGTCCATAGAAGGTAATTGACACTCTTGGAATTAATTATGAAAATGAGGAAGTAAAATGTTCATTGCAGTTAATTTCTATTCTCTTCAATGTTGACCTTGAATGTAGCTAAAATTTTGAAAAATTATTTCCATCAAAATTGGTCATCATATCAGTTCAGACCTGAGTATTTAATCTTATCTATTTAGTAGTTGCTCTCATAAGAAAAGAAATCTCATGTTTATCTTAATTTTCTTTCATGAAGGACACGGGGGACGTGCCTGGAGGTGGCACCGAGACACTGCCATGTTTCGTGTTGGTTTGACTTTCTTCACACTGAGGTAAATAACAATGTTAAAAAAGGTGAAAATGACATTTTGACATGTTGTTATTTATATTTTTCTGTTTTTGCTTCAATTACAGTCTGTTGATGATTTTACATACCAATTTTCATCCAACCTAATTTTGACACTTGTGTTACCGTTCTGACAAGTAGTCTTTTTATTTCAATAGAGCTTTAAAAGACAGACATTTTATGATTTTAATTTTTAATGCAGTTTATTTCTTCTTTTAGCCACAGTGTGGAGGCAGTCAAAAGGGCCGTGCTAAGGGCCCAAGGGTGTGACATAGTGGCAGGTCTATGTCGCCGTAGAGCGGGGAAATTCCGTTAGGCAAGGTAAGCAATATCAAATTGAATTAACCTGACTTTAGATGTATGTTTTTTACAGATCAATAAAAAATAATAATGCCTTGAAACTATCAAGACTATGAAGTTATTAGAATTTATTTTGCTTTCAAGGCCTGTATTTATGAAACTATTTTCATGCTCAAACTCAGATTGTGTGCTCCTGCCCATTTAAAAATAATATTTAGGTTCCTGATATATTGATGAAAAATTCAATAAATAGCCTTTACTTTTTTGCCATGTCAAATGATTTAAGCAAGTGATAAGACAATTGGTGTAAGCAGAGAATTGACACGGCGCTTTAGCATGATAACAGTTTCATGAATACAAGACCTTGGCCAATATCAGTATTAATGAATCCGTTGTCAAGCTCAAACTCAGATTCTGCGCTCATGCAAGCCCAATATCTTGTTTAGCTGATAAATTAATAAGCTTCACATTTGTAGGTGATTTAGAGATACTCTAGGGGGACCATTTTCATTGTTAACATTTGTCTTTTTCACTTATGCTAACCAAACTTAATACTTGTGCATCTTGGGAAAATGGAGTCTGAGGTGTGTTAATTTCACCAGTGTTGTTATGGCCCTTTATTATCTGTATGGAACTTTGTCCGCAATTTCTCTTTAGTACCTTGTTACATGTTGGGATGTTTTTTGTTCAGTTTCACTTGATTGTTGATCTTTGCACATTTTTCTCTTAGACGTTTTTTCTGCTGGTATCTCTGCTGTTCACCTATTTGCTGATTGTCCAATTTCTTTGATTATCCAGTTAATAAACTGATGTATAGTCCGTGTTACACCCTGCATCATAAAGTCAGTCCTTATCATGGCTGTACTGCCTAAATTTAAAGACATGTCTTGATACATCACAAGGTCAAAGGTCAATGTCATTAATAACAGAAGGTCAAAAAATTGTCTTATTAATTAATTCCCCTAAACATTGTTTGGGGACTTATTGTTTTTATTCTTCTGTGTTCTTCTTCTTCTTCTTCTTCTTCTTCTTCTTCTTCTTCTTCTTCAGCCATGAACTTGTCCAGAGGTTTTCTAGGTGTGCAACAGGCTATTTTTATCACAACCGGAAGTCAAAGATGGCCGCCAGAACCTTACTTCCGGTTTTGGAGTTTTTGGTTCCGATTTCGTAGAAAATTGGTACATTGTAGTTTTCAGGGCTGCCGAAAACAATGGAAACAGTTTCGAACAGCTCAGTTGTCATGTTAACGAAATGGAAGCCTCTGATTGGTCGAAAATAGAGGCCTCTGGCTGGTCGAAATTTAGTTGTTTTCTGATTCTGCCCAAAATTGGTACATAGGGGTTTTCAGGGATTCCGGACACAATGGAAACAGTTTCGAACAGCTCAGTTGTCATGTTAACGAAATGGAAGCATCTGATTGGTCGAAAATATAGGCCTCTGGCTGGTCGAAATTTAGTTGTTGTCTGATTCTGCCCAAAATTGGTACATAGGGGTTTTCAGGGATTCCGGACACAATGGTAACAGTTTCGAAAAGTTCAGTTGCAATGGTAAAGAAATGGAGGCCTCTGATTGGTCGAAATTTAGATGTCTGATTCTGCCTAGAATTGGTAAATAAGGGTTTTGAGGGATGCAAAACACGATGGTAACAGTTACGAAAGATTTAGTTGCCTTCGTAACGAAATGGAGGCCTCTGATTGGTCGAAATTTTAATGTTGTCTGATTCTGCCTAGAATTGGTACATAGGGGTTTTAATGGATGCCGAACACAATGGAAACAGTTTCGAAAAGTTCAGTTGCAATGGTAACAAAATGGAGGCCTCTGATAGGTCGAAATTTAGTTGTTTTCTGATTCTGGCCAAATTTGGTACACAAGGGTTTTCAGGGATTCCGAACACAATGGTAACAGTTTCGAAAAGTTCAGTTGCCATGGTAACGAAATGGAGGCCTCTGATTGGTCGAAATTTAGTTGTTTTCTGATTTTGCCCAGAATTGGTACATAGGGGTTTTAAGGGATGCCGAACACAATGGTAACAGTTTCGAACAGCTCAGTTGCCATGGTAACAAAATGGAGTCCTCTGACAGGTCGAAATTTAGCTGTTGTCTGATTTTGGCTATGTTCCTAAGTCCAACAGGGGTCGTTTGGGGGACTAATCTGTAACGGCCATCCGTTACAATAATTACTAGTTTCAATACGGTTTTGTCCGTCAACATTTGATAGTTTCCTCTACTTGTTGTCTTGAATACTAACACTACTGGAGAGGGATGTTTTTCACCTACCTTAATAGATGTATGTGGTAACCAAGTTAATACTCATGAAAGCTTGAATGAGGTATACCGTGGTGTATTGGGCACCTGCTTATGGTGCTTTTGTTCCCATCATTTCCTACTTTGTGCATAATGTTCATACATCTGTCCAGTAATCTGTCTATCTGCGGTATCTTTCATCTTGCTCTTTCAATAACTGAACATTGTGCTGGTCTAAATAGATACTACAAGGCATTGTTTATCCCCAACCCATCCCCACCACTAGCCAAAAACACGTGTATCTATTGTAAAACAAGGAAACTGTTGTTGTTAGAGATATAGTTTATTGTATACCATGAAATATTTGCTACAGTTTATTTTTTGCCTTTTTTGCCCTTCACAACGATGGCAAATTTATAATTATCATTTTGTTTTGAGATATCAATGCGTAAATTGAGTTTATATATCATTATACATTTCTCTTACAGTAATATGTTGGGTTCCACGACATTGGACTCATCTGAAGCATTAGTGCCTTTTCCTGAAGGTATGAGATTTTTTTTATTGTGCAGAGTTAAGATGGGTTCTCGCTAACTTGAGTTCCCTGGGGTTGATTGAACTCAAACTTGGTACACATATGGTATACCAATATAGCTCGGACAAGTTCGCATTTCAGAAGTTCACGTCCATTTTGGGTGGAGGCATGCCCCTTTTATTGCCAAATCAGGGCATTGTGTAGTAAATTCAAGAACTTTTTTACTTTTTTAATTAATTCCGTTTAAATTTTGTACGTTAATACTAGAAGCAATAATGTTCAACATATATTACGAGCTTTTCAGTCGAGTTTCAACTTTTTGCGTTTTGGCATATTTGTTTACGCGTTAACTCCAGCCAAAACACCTTTCTTACTAAAAGCGATTAGCAGACGACACATATTTAGCAGCGAGAACCCATATTTATTAGTAAACTGGAAAATATATAAGAAAGAGAAGGAAATATATAAGGACAAAAAATGTATGTTTCAGGTATCCCGACTTACACTGGTTTTTACCTTCAATGACCATAGCTGTTGTTAGAAGGGTAAACAATACTTAATACTTAACGGAACCAAACCAATCGACACAAACAATTTTATCTCACATAAATACACTCCATCCAGATTTATTTGGGATAAATTGATGGATGACTAAACAAGGCAACTATATATATAAACCCTCTCTACTTCACTGGCTGGTATCAAAACCAAATTTAAACCCCATATTATTATTTAAAAAACATAAAATTATGTTTGGTGATTTTTGTAATTTTTTAAATTAGTTATATTTGTTATAAATGTACATCATAATGTTTTTTTGACTGCATGAGCAAAAGCAATGCTTAACAAGAACAATTTCATAAGACCAGGTTGTTGATGGGGAAAAAAGGTGATTGTTATGTGATTGAGCTGGTTTTTTTGTAGGAGATTGTCCAACGTCTCGGACAGTCACCTGGTCAGGGTTTTCGAATGCGTTGAGTCTAACTCTAGATGGATGACTTAGCAGTGGAAATATTTGGAACTCAGTTGGTTTAGTCATTTCTCAACTTCGAACTGTCCCTTTTTTGACAATGCATTTAATTCCAAATACAGACATGAATCTGACACGAGTATGGCTTTACAGCATCATGATTGGAACGTCAGGCCTGTGCGGTCGGGCTTGATGGACCAATGGACCGCCATGTGTGTTGTACTGCTCTGTAAATCTTGTGCTGGAGGATTGTTTGTGTCTGGACTTGAATACTTTGTGAAAGAATGGACAAAACTAGTTGGGACATGACTAAATCTTCTTGAGGCTTCATCTATCTTCTTTGCTGGGAAGTCTGTCTATTGTCAAGATGACACAAATTTGAAGAATTCTGACCTCAGGACGGAAAGATTGCCCCATTAAAAAAACAAGGTAAGTGTAGCTTGAACTAAAATAAAACAGCTGGATTTACTTTCCTTTGCAATGAAAGGAAGTTTAACAAAGTTTGTTGGAATCGGGATGACTGTCAATCTGTCTGTAGACACAACATTGTTCACACTACAACATTTTCAAGAAAAAAGCGACACTTCCCAAAGAACTGCACCAATTTGAATGATACTTTGGACACATAGTACTAAAACTAAGGGACATGAGTAAACCATAAAGAATAGAGTTACTTCCCTTGTTTGTAGATTTATGACCTTTTTATGTTATACATTGTTAGCACTTCTCCCAAATGACTGCACATATTTAAATATACTTGATACTTAACTATCTTACATTGAGAGGATATGAATTAAATGTTAAGATGGAGTAAAATGGGTAATTGGAGGTAAATCATGTAGCTTGAGTACGATTAGAAGTATAGATGTGAAAAAGGGATTTAAAGAAATCTGTTGAAAGACCTATCTTTGTGAATCTATTGTATGTACATACTTATGATCATGATTTGCTTTGTTTTCATTACAAATCTCCAAAAATGATATACTTTACATTATTGCAAATGTGATGTCTCCTGGAAAAATTTAAGAAATCTAAGGGTCTGCTTATAATATTTCAATAATATTATAATAGTAATCAAAATATCACTACCAACAATTAAAAATAGTTTATTTTAATATTTTGTTTTTGCAGTACCTAAACCTTGTAAAAAATAACAGAAACAGAAAAAAAGAGATGTCGATAAAAACTGAAGATATGATAAGGCTTCATTTGACTTTGAGGAAGCCCTGCTAGCCTGGATAAATGTGAAGGAGAGGTGAATCTATGAACTGAATCAAAGTACTGAAAGTCGCCAAACTGAAGACTGTGAGAGGGAATTTTCTGTGCAGTATCGCACCTGACTGCCTTTAGGAACAATTGACAAAACAGAAAAAAAGTGAAGTTGATAAAAACTGAAGGATATTATAGGGCTTCATTTGACTTTGAGGAAGCCCTGCTAGCCTGGAAAAATGTGAAGGAGAAGAGAATCTATGAACTGAATCAAAGTACTGAAAGTTGCTAAACTGAAAACTGAAAGGGAATTTTCTGTGCAGTATCGCACCTGACTGCCTTTAGGAACAATTGACAAAACAGAGAAAAAAAGTGATGTTGAAAAAAACTGAAGGATATGTTGGGGCTTCATTTGACTTTGCTGCCTGGAAAAATGTGAAGGAGAGGAGAATCTATGAACTGAATCAAAGTAATAAAAGGCTAAACCTATTGAAACAATCATTTATATCATTATATCAGCTGCGAATTTGTACATGTTTATGTTATGTTTTTTTCTCTCTCTTATATATGTAGCTTGTTCTAGTACTTCGGTTAGGATAAGGCGACTAAGTGAGATAACACTGGCCAGCTGACCCATGTGGTAAGGTTGGGGTAGCCGGCTCGCAGCATCTTTTCATTTGTGTTCATTGTAACTTGTATATATATAATTTTCTTTTCTTGAATTTCTGTCTCTGTTTAAGATTTTTGGTTGCTCACTTTACCAGGTAAGTAAGTTGTAATATTAAAGTCTTGTTTTTATCTTAACATTGTCTCTAAGCTCCATCAGGTTCACCAATATTGTGCCTGGCGGGGACACCCCATAAATCGGGCGTGTAGTTCTGGGGAATTATACCCCTAATTAATTATGGTTTTTTTTTGCTAACCTATGTTGTACATAATCACATACTTTATATATGTTGTTAATAAATCTAAGTACATTTGCATACACTTTTAAACTTAAGGGGTCGTCCGCAATTCTCTAACCTCTCGGGTCACCTGGATACAGCATACATACATACATACATACATACATACATACATACATACATACATACATACATACATACAACAGCATACATACATATAATAGTATATATACATATAATAGCATACATACAATAGATATAACAGCATACATATAATAACATGCATATAACAGCATACATACATACATATATACATATAATAGCATACATACATATAATAGCTTACATACATACATACATATAGCAGCATACATGAACACATAACAGCATACATGCATAGCAATTAGGCCTAGGGGGCCTTCAATTAATTGTCCATCGTGGTCATTGTTTACACAAGCGTTGGTCAGTTTGGCAGTTTTAATTTTGTTGCCCCACCACCGCCCCTCTGTCGCCATTATATATATATATTGTCCAATGCTTAAAAGTATTCATATGTTGTTGTTTTTTTGTCATGTATCATACTTTTTCTGTTGTTTTGTATGGCTATTATTGATGTATGTTTTAAATATGGCTATGTATTTCTGCCTTGTGTTTATTTTTCGACTAAACGACCATGAGATGTAATATACATCTAAGCATAATTTGTATTTGTTCAGCCATTTTTTATTTACTTTTTTTTCCGTGTGTGTGACTTGTTTCAGATATTTTCTTGGCTTTTGATGAGTGAGACAACACTCGCCTGCTGGTCTTGAGCAAAGGGTAAACCTACCGCCCTGATTCAGGTTGGGGTAGCCGGCTCGCAGCTTACCTATATACATCAGAAATGTTTTTTGGGGGCTGTTAATGTTTCAATTTATTTTTTGTAGGCATTAAATTCTTGGGGATTTTTTACCCCCAATTCAGTCATGTATATATTTTGTCATAAATGTATATTGTGTATATATATAGTGTACGTTATAGGTTTATTGTCTGAAGTGAGTCTGTATCTTTGTACCTGCAGACGTAGTCACGTATTGGCTTAATACCTGCGAGTGGGGATACCTCTTGAGCCATGTACATGAACCTAAATTCACGCTTGCTGATGTATTTACACGCCTAGTGGAATCGCTCGCTAGGCTACATGTCTTTTCTGTCTTACACAGTAGGGTCGCCTGCCTCGTGTCGAGATCGCTCGATGAGTTAGTATTAATAGGTATTTTGTATGTAAAGTACTTTGTTTTGTTTAAGGTCATATTATGTTGAGTAGTTTAAATTACCTTATGAGCAGCCCCCAAGAATGCCAAAAATAATAAATCTTAAAATTTGTATAACTGAACAAGTCACTAGTTTCGAACCTCTAATACATTTTTTTGAACTATAATTACTGTTGTTTTGTTGTGTATAAAACATGCATATATATAACGGCATACATGCGTACATATAAAAGCATTACTACATACATGTAACAGCATACCTATAAACATATAACAACATACATGCATATACATTATAGCATAAAAACATCATATAATAGCACACATGCCTACATACATATATTAGAATACATACATACAACAGCATACATGCATACATATAACAGCATGCATGTATACATATAACAGCAAACATGCATACATATAACATATAATAGTATACGTATAATAATGTACATATAATAGCACACACCCCTACATACATAGATTAGCATACATACATAAAACAGCTTTCCTACATACATATAACAACATACATGCATATATATACATTATATCATACATACATATAATAGCACACATACATACAACAGCATAAATGCATACATATAACAGCATACATGTATACATATAACAGCAAACATATACCATATAATATCATACATGCATATAATAGCATACATACATATAATAACATATATACTTTTATAATAACATATATACATATAAAAGTATGCATACATATAATAGCATAAATACATACATTTAATAGCACACATACCTACATACATATATTATCATACCTACATACATATATAAGCATACCTACATATATTAGCATACATGCATGCATATAACAGCATACATACATATATTCGCATACATACATATAACAGCATACATGCATACATATAAAAACATTCATAGATACATATAACATCATACCTACTTACAAATAACAGCATACATGCATATACATTATAGCATACATACATGTAATAGCATACATACATCATACATATAACAGCATACCTGCATACATATAACAGCATACATACATACATACATACATACTTATCACAGCACAAATGCATACATATCACAGCATACATTTATATATATATAATATCATACATATAATAACATACATACATATAATAGCATACATACATACATATAATAGCACACATACCTATATACATATATTAGGATACATACATACAACAGCGTACTTGAATATATTAACTTATAATAGCATACATGCATATAATAGCATACATAGCTACATATATTATATAAGCATACATACATATAACATCATACAAGCATACATATAACGTATAATAGCATAAATGCATATAACAACATACATGCATATATACATTATAGCATACATACATATAATAGCATACTTACATATAATAGCACACATACCTACAAAAATATTAGCATACATACATATAACAGCCCCTACAACGGGAGGTATATATAAGGTGTAAACGTCACACCCTACAACGTGAGGTATATGTAAGGTGTAAAGATCACACCCTACAACGGGAGGTATATATAAGATGTAAAGATCACACCCTACAACGGGAGGTATATACAAGATGTAAAGGTCAAACCCTACAACGGGAGGCAGTTGGCTGCGTTCATATTACCATATACGCCGCAAAATGAAGGTAAATCCTTAAATGTATGAAGGATGAGTAATCTGTTCTGTATGTGTGCAGGCTAAAACACTGAAGTTAATAATCCATCTCTTTTTAACGAAAAAAAGTTTATAACAAATTAGTTTTCATGCACCAGGATAATGAAACAGCCTTAATTAGAACAAGTCCAAACTCCCAAAAGTTAATTAAATAGATACTGAATTCTTCACAAAATCAGTTCTGTAAATACTACATACTGGTAATTCCACAATATCGACAAAGGCAAAACTACGCTTTGATCTTGAAATGAAAATTTGGCAACAACCAATTTTGATATTAAGGTTATATGCTATTTTAACATTGTATATGCTATAAACGAAAACAATTTATTTCTAATTGATCTAATATGCAAATTATAATAACATGACATGAAAAGAAATAACGGATTATATCCGAAATAAAATGCAATCATATGCTAAATAATATGGAAATACCTACTGAAGGCAAATAAGATGCTACACTTACAAGAGGCCCAATGGGCCTGAATCGCTCACCTGGTATTAATTTCACACGTGTAATCTTAAACGTGGTCTAAAATACAGCTAGAGGCAGAATATCAGTGTTTGATTCATAAAAACCTATTAAAAGATTTAAACATATGACGCCTGTGAATTAGGTTGAACAGATTTTATAGTCTTCCAACCCAGCATGCGTTTGCCAAATAAACAGAACAAGTTATTTAAAGACCACTGTGACCTTGAATATGGGTGAAGGTCATTCATGTTAACAAACTTGGTAGCCATTCATCCCAGCCTGTTAATAGCCAAATATCACCCTGGGCCTTTTGCTAATTATGAAGTCGTATAAAGTTTTTTTTTAACATTTGACTCCTGTGACCTTGGATATAACTAAAGGTCATTCATTTGAACAAATTTGGTAGCCCTTCATCACAGCATGCTACTGGCCAAATATCATCACCATAGGCATTTTGGTTATTGAGGAGAAGTTGTTTAAAGGTTTTTAACATATTTGACCCCTGTGACCTTGAAAATAAGTAAAGGTCATTTATTTGAACAAGCTTGGTAGCCCGTCATCCTAGCATGTTCCTGGCCAAATAACATTATCCCAGGCCTCTTAGTTATTCAAAAGAAGATGTTTAAAGATTTTTTGAGACAATTGACCCCTGTGACCTTGAAAATGGACGAAGGTCATCCATTGGAACAAACTTGGTAGCCTTTCATCCAAGAATGCTATTGGCCAAATATCATACCCCCAGGCCTTTTAGTTGTTCAGAAGTTGTTTAAAGGTTATAAACATATTTGACCCCTGTAACCTTGAATATAAGTGAAGGTCATTCAATTGAACAAACTTGGTAGCCCTTCATCACAGCTTGATACTGGCCAAATATCATTGTTCTAGGACTTGCGGTTATTGAGAAGTTGTTTAAGTGTTTTTAACATATTTGACCCCTGTGACCTTGAATATAAGTCATTCATTTGAACAAACTTGGTAGACCTTCATCCCAGCATGCTACTTGCCAAATATCAGTACTCTGTGCCTTTTTGTTATTGAGAAGAAGTTGTTTGAAAAATTTAAGACATTTGACTCCTGTGACCATGAAAGTTGGTCAAGGTCACTCGTTTGACCAAACTTGTTGGCCTTTATCCCAGCATGCTACAGGCCCAATATCAGTACCCTGGGCCTTTTGGTTATTGAGAAATTTAATAATGGTAGAGCCTAGAAAAAAATATTCCTCTTTATTATCACGGAATTAGATTACTGTTATCCAAGTCCGTGGTATTATAGAAAAAAATCCATCTCAAATTAAAATGAGCGGTCTGTTGTCATTTTGTAACACAACAGTATTAAATGGAATTTGTCTTTTGTTGGAAAAAATTAACAAACTTGTAATATGTATCATGATAACTGTTTTGTGAACTTGCCATCCATTTTGTCATCACACGGACTTGGATAACAATTTTACGGTACAGGATTTACCAGAATAATAATAATAATAATAATATACAGCATTTATATAGCGCCCTATATAATTTGTAAAAATACTCTAAGGCGCTTTACAACATATGGATAATAGTAATGGTTATAATTGTGAAAACAAACAACAAAGGCTTGCAATCAATGTATCATTTGTCACCGGCAATCAATTTCCAAAAAGATTGAAGAGGCGGGTTTTTCCCCAAAGCACGTAAATTCTCGCGCTTTCTCGCAGTTTCTCGCAACATCAGAGTGCCCAGGTTATATTTCCTATACCGAAGAGGCAGTTGCCTTTCCCTCTAATCTAATTCCGTGGTCATCACATGTGTATTATTATACTCAGATACCTCATGTTGTACATTTTAATGTATCTGAGGAAAATCAATAAACTTGTAAACTTATAAACATAAACGAAATGAAGTAAACGTTTTCCATAAATTACTACTGTTAATCAGAGAGTATATACTACTGGCTTTATACGTCTCTGTGTAATGTTAAGGTATTTTTCAGGGACATACTCCGGCCATCTTTAATAAAAACTGCTGACGTTAAAATTCTAAGAAACGCATCGCGAAAGAGAACTGACATTATCAATAGAATTGCTGGATAATTATCGATCTGTTCTCGAAATTTCATCAAAATATGATGAAAACGATTTCAGGAAAATAAGATTTAAAACAAAAGGCCCAGAGGGCCTGTATCGCTCACCTCAATATGTTTAAAATAATTGGTATGAAGTAAAGATATAGCACTCCATGGTAGGTGCTGTAAGTACATATGAAATTTCAGAAAGATCCATCCAATACTTGAGAAATAGCAAGAACAAACTTCAAACAGAGCCCCACCCCTACGCCCCTAGGGGAGTCATACCCACCAATTATACAAAATTGAGACCCCTTGGTCCAACGATGATCCAGACTAAATATGGATAAAATCCCTTAATCCCGTAGTCGAAGAAGGATTTTAAAAGTTTTACCTCCAATACTCCTATTGGGCCCCACCCTTCTGCCCCCTGGGAGACCACACCCACTGCTGATACAAAATTGAGTCCCCTTGGCCCAAGGATGCTCCAGACTGAATTAGGATAAAATCCCTTAATCTCTATGGTAGAAGAAAGATTTTAAATGATTTACCTCTATTTCCCCTATTGGGCCCCGACTCTCTGCCTCCAGGGGGGTTAGACACACCATTTATACAAAATTGGTTCCCCTTCACCCAATGATTCTTCATACCAAATTTGGACAAAATCCTGTCATTCATACAGAAGAAGAAGGTATTTGAAGAATTTGCTATGTTTCCCCTATTGGGCCCCTCCCTTCTGCCCCCAGGGGGTCCACACTCGCTGTTTATACGAAATTGAGTCCCTTTTGGCCAAGGATGCTGAAGACTAAATAAGGATAAAATCCCTTAATCCATATGGTAGAAGAAGGACTATTAAGGTTTTACTTCTATTTCCCCTATTGGGCCCTGCCCCTCAGGTCCCAGGGGGGCCACACCCACTGTTAATACAAACTTAGTTCCCCTTTACCCAAGGATGCTCTACACCAAATATGGACCAAATCCTTTCATTTCTACAGAAGAAGAAGGATTTTTTTAACTGGAAATGAGGTATGTGAAAGTGAAAGTAGAAGTTCAGTGTCAACAAATATACGACTAGTTGTAGCGGGATTTACATTATTTTAAAAATAAATAGGAGGTATATAGGGGTAAGTGGTGGAGAAAGGGTTATTACTATGAATTTTTACACTGGAAGGAAAATAATTCCTGCATGTATAACTTACTGTTTAGTCATTAAAATGTTTAGATATGTATTAATTGTATTATACTGTACACACAAACCAAACCGTCTACACTTACAGGGTTCCACTGTACACACAAACCAAACTGTCTACACTACACTTACATGGTTCTACTGTACACACAAACCAAACTGTCTACACTTATAGGGTTCCACTGTACACACAAACCAAACTGTCTACACTTACAGGGTTCCACTGTACACACAAACCAAATTGTCCAGACTTACAAGGTTCTACTGTACACACAAACCAAAGTGTCTAGACTGAAAAGGTTGTACTGTACACACAAACCAAACTGTCTACACTTACAAGGTTCCACTCTACACACAAACCAAACTGTCTACACTTACAAGGTTCCACTCAACACACAAACCAAATTGTTCAGACTAACAAGGTAGTACTGTACACACAAACCAAAGTGTCCAGATTAACAAGGTTCTACTGTACACACAAACCAAAGTCTCCAGACTAACAAGGTTGTACTGTACACACAAACCAAAGTGTCCAGACTAACAAGGTTGTACTATCTGCACAAAAGCAAATTCTACGCTAGGCTTTTTAAGACAAAATCTTCAATTTGGCTCAACATCAGCCAAAGTACAGGCATACAAATCATTAGTTTGACCATCACTTGAGTATGCCTGTACAGTTTGGGACCCTCACACCCAAACAAATATTAACAAGTTGGAAATGGTCCAGTGAAGGGCAGCGCGCTATGTATGGCAAGCCAACTTAACATTTATTCAAGGAGCAATGTCGATCCTGTACTTCAAAAAAAAAAATAAGATATCTTATATAGCATATGAGATATCTTATATTTTATATAAGGTATCTTATATACTATATGAGATATCTTATATAGAAATTAAATGAGATGCTATATAAGATATCTTACATGATATATAAGATATCTTATATCGTATATAAGATATATCATTTAATTTTCTATATAAGATATCTTATATAATATATAAGATATCTTATATAATTAAAGTCTCGTTACTAAATAAGATATCTTATATAGGAATGAGATTTTAACAAAATGTCGAAAATGAAGTCTCCCCGTCCGGAATATCTCGAGGATCTACGTAGGGACAGTAAGCTTGTTGTAACAACACGTGTTCCTGTCATCGCCATTATGTCTGAGCCCACTTCAAGAGTGCGGGAAATGGCAGCCTCTGCTTTGGCCGCTATAAGAGAGACAAGGCGAGCTAGGCCTAGGGAAAATACAGCAGATTCCATCTATGAAAGGACAGTGGAGCTGTTCTCGTCGTCACATTTGAGTGAGTAAATTAAATTAAGATTGAAGAAAAAAGTTTTTTCCCACTCAGCAATTTAAAGGAGCATTCCGGATTTGTTTTGTTTAGGTATCGGTCGCAGTATAATTTGATAAATATTCACATAAGCTTATGCATATATTTGTTTAAATATTACTCCCATGGATTATTCCCAATCGATATGAGAACGAAAAACTGTCATTAGTAATTAATTAAGATAATTGTAAAGAAAACCACTCGGATGTTTATATTTCACTCCAGAGTTGTCGTTCCTTACAACTTTCACTTTAGCGCGAAACGTAAACAAACGACTTGCCATTTACTGTTACTTGTTCGGTGGTGTCCTTGGATGGAGATTGAAAGCAAATTGGTCAGAGATATGTTTCCTGTGGTTCTTTGGTTACAGATGTGGCCAAATTTACTAAACACATTCGGTCAGTGAAGGTGAGATGCGTATTTTGACAGTTTGATATCATATGTCAAGTTGGCTGTTTGGCGTTGACATCGTTGTCGTATAACATTGCTGTGAACAGGTGAATTTAACGTCAGGCTACCGTGATTGAGCCAAGACCCAGATTGAGCCACGTTGCATAAAACCTGCCAAGGAACAAAAATAATTCAATTCAATTTCAATTCAAATATTTATTGCACAATTGTAATTACATATTAATTTGATGGCAATACATACAAACATATATATAGTGTTGGGAATCGGTTGTTATCTTATTATCGATGATCGGCTATAATCGGTTCAAGTATTTCGATCAATTTTCGATTATAATCGTTTAGCAAGGTTACCCAAATTATATGTGTGTTGCCATGTAAAATCAAGGGTTGACTTAGTATGTCCACCTGATACTAAACACCATTTTTTATACACTTACAACTTTAGGCTTTAACTTGGCCGAAAAACTTATTTGTAGGGCTTTACCTCATAACAAAGCATAAGTAGTGTTATTAGGTGGATGCCAAACACATATCAATAGAAAAGAACATGCAATATATTTGAACCGATTATAATCAATTATGGAATTCCATAATCGATTAATTGGAATCGGTTGTGTAACTGATTAGTTTTCGATTGTAATCAATCATCAGGACAACACTACATATATATATATATGATTTAACCAAATAGATAGAGTAATTAGATTGTACCGGATGCAAGCCCACTCTCCTCAGTTCTAATGACTGTTTTATGAACAGACAAGTTCTTCTTATAATCTCAGAGTTATTAGTTGACAAAATGGAAATAAGATTTTCATCTTCTGACATATTTAGTTTCATTTTATCAAGATATATTTCTCTAACATTATCATATAAAGGACATTTATAGAAAAAGTGCATTTCGTTTTCAATAACATTACAAATTGTACAGACTCTTAATTGTCTCTTGGTATGTTATTTATTCGACCACGGGCCAGTTCCAAGTCATGTTCTGAAATTACCCTTACCTACAAATTACGCAGTTGTTCCGCGAGTGTGGAAAAAATGCGGAAAATGTGTGGATTTTTTATTTTTACGCATGTTTTACGCAAATGCAGAAACGGCGGTGTGGAAAATGTGTGTAAAATATGGGAATTTTGACTTAGTCATTTTCAAATGCGGAAAATATGTGGATTTTTTTATTTTTATGCATATTTTACGCAAATGCGGAAATCATGATGTGGAAAATGTGTGTAAAATATGCGGAAATTTGACTTAGTCATTTTTAAATGCAATTTTGGACTTAGAATAATTTCAAGGTGTAACATTCTGGACTTAATTTTTTTTTCAAAATATATGAGATTTTCAATGGATTTTTTTTCCCTGGTTTCTGTATGCCAACGATATTTTAATCATATGAATAGTAGTTTCTTCAAAACATATGATTAAAAAGTTCATGCAAATAAATATCCGGGTTAACAAGATTGATTATAACTTGAAAGAACTTGTTTCATAATTGTTTTAAAATAAATAAAGTATATATTTTAACAGTGTCTCATGGTCCTGACACTCAATGCAAGGACTCACTCAAATAACAAAGTTACCAGTTATTTGGTGTTACCATGCATATGGTGCATACAAATCCTTATTGGATTCCGAGGTTTTTTTATCAATCAATGTGTTTTATTCAAATATTTGGAATTATTTGGGTTCATTTGTCAGGGACAAATGTATATAAAAAGCACTAGAAGCAATTTGTATTTAGCTGTTTACATTGTAATTATGTATACTTATACATGTAGCATGTTCTAGGTATGAACATTTTAAAATCAATGGAAGCGCAGTTGCTGGATAAACCACGTCACACACACGACCATGACAAAAAAGTGCCTACATGTAAAAACAGACATTACCATGTGCTGATGACATGACAATCAAATGACATCATAATGTCATGGCATGAATTTGTATGTAATTAAGCCTCCAGCAGTAAATGTTATGTCTTAGGCGGGTCAGGAGACAAGAGTTGGCCACAAATATGACTTTGCATTGTGTAATTTTGAATGTTTTACAAACTGTACAAATTTTGGAATATAGAACCAGTGGCCAACTGCAGTCAACTCCTGATCAACCCACCTTCTCCTGATTAATTAAAGTGTGAGGAAAGACCCAAAACAACACCAGAGTTCAAGTTCCACAAGTTTATTACATATTTAAATCATAGTGTGGTTTCATTGAACAGAAATGAAAAGAGCAAAACAAACAAAAATCAGTTAACTGAAATGTAAAGCCTGTACAAACAGTGGAATGAAACAAATTAGAACACATGGTAATAAAATATAATTGAGGAAAAACATAAACTTAACAATTGCAATAGTGAATGTATAAGACATTGACTGACTTTTTAAAAGGACTCGCACAACTAAATTAGCCAATCAGCAAGTGTTTCATATGTTTGTAGTTCCAATCTAAAATAAGTTCCGGCTAATCATTCGGCCACTGAAGGAGTTTAATAAGGAACTGATGACAGATTTTTAGATAAATGAAATGTTCAGGTATTTAACTTTTGAAAAATATATACTTTTGATATATTTCCATGTCTGTCTGTATGCAGATTTGCACAGGGCAAAATGTCTGGGGGCGTTTCTGTTTTGGGTCACGGGGTTTGCTTGTAAACATCCAGTTGTCAACTTCCTGACGCTGTGACACTCCAATATGCCACTAAACCTACCAAAAAGGTCATTTTGTAGCCTTTGCAAGGTATGTTTTTATGAATCTAGACAGTTAATTGTCACTTGTTTTGAACTTCAAATATTAAAGTTATTAGCTAAAATGTTTGGTAATAACATATAGTAAATGATTTAGTTGTGAAAGTCCTAAAAGGCCCAATTTGGTCAGTATAATTATAATAGTCTAGAATATCTGACACTGTACACATCATGGTATATGTAGCTATGAACCATTTGTTCAGTGAGATTGGTTAGACTTCCACCATCCCTCCTAAAATAAGGAAACACTACATAATAAACACCACAACATCATGTTAATTCTGGTGTCAGAAGGTCTATGTTTTTTAAAATTTAAACTGCATTGTAACTAAGTACAACCTATACCCTGGGGATAAATCTGCATGTCACTCTGTTTTCAGAGAGTAGCCTAATAATTACATTACGACAATAGACATGAAAGTGACAGTATACAGAATAATATCAACCTAAAAGTGATGTTTCAGTTGTACGAGACCAATACTGGCCTAATTGGTCAGCATTAGATGCTCAATCCTTTTTGATTACATTTGGAAAACTTGAAACATCTTTACAGCCTTTACTGAAGTCCATATGCATGAATACAAGAAGTTCTTTCATCCACTTTGTTGGGATAACTGCATTCTCTCTGAAAAATATGTAGTTCATCTGGTTTGAGATACATGTAGTTTGAGATGCATGTAAAGGACAAATTATGGAATTAACATAAAAATATTCAATAACATCACTTTGCTAAAACCCCCAAACAATTAATTGAAACATTTAAAAATGATGTTACAATCTTATTACCATCTAAAAATGATATTGCGATATATGTACTGCTAGATAAATATTTTAATATATCAGTGCTGCAATATTATTGCACACCCCTAATTAAATCAATGAAAACATTTTGCATTCAAGCCATTTTGGTACCTGTGGAGTGTAACATATAGAAAGATTGTCATTCAAAAATCAATGTGGAAATTGTTCCTCTGTTCCTGAATGGAAACAATTCTTGTTTAAAAATATAAAGACGTTCGCTCGTTTTGTAACCCAACGCGATCTAGTTAACCTTGTCGAGTTCCAGGAGAAATTGAAATTATCATGTCTGATTGACCCTTTTTCTTTTAAGGGCTGTGTCAGTCAAAAACGCTTACCAGACTGTCATCCATGGTGCAATCATGATCATGATGATATAATTTTAATTGTGAGTCCTTGCGGTTTGTCCTGGCATGATTCTTCAATCATTTAAACCTTATCAGAAAGAAGGGCGTGGAACGTTAGGTAAGAATTGTACAGCTGTTAGAAATTGTATACACTACGCTGGCTTTTTATCCCGGTGAGTGTCGATTGTCTTCTCAAATGGATCTTGAAAACCCACACAAACTCTTCTCAAAACACCGATTACAACCGGAAGTAAATATTATGGATCTTGGTCATTAAAACGTTTCGAACCATATCAAAGGGCTTTCCTTCAAAACGCCTTATTGACCCTGACGACAACCAAACTTTTCGCGCTCTTTTACAAATCGGATTTGTGTGTTGACAGCCGACAGCGTTCACGAACTTCAAGTCACCTCATGATCGGTTATCTGCACATCATATCGCAAATGTTTGAAATACACATATGCTATACTGATATGTATGTTTATGTGTGCTGTGATCCATATCAGTGTAGCATATGTGTATTCTGGACATTTGTATTAAATTGTAATGAACCCCTGTGGATGAAGGTCTGCCGGTCATTACATCAAACGGAGGATTCGTTATCTCCTTCCTAGTGATGGTAAGAGCAATGTCAGATAAATAAAAGCCCAATGAGAGTCAAATTTA
>NW_018408745.1:0-6435 GCF_002113885.1 Mizuhopecten yessoensis | reverse complement strand
TACACATACAAGGCACTGTTCGTGGAACAGCTCCTAAGTACCTACAGGAGCTTGTTTAACCCTGTATCAGCTGTCACGATCACTCCAGTCTAAGACAAAAGCATTGTTGTGTTCCCAAAATCTTGTACTGTGACCTAAAGAAAGCAGTGCTTTGGGAGGGTTTTGACCATGTTGTGCAATAGCTTACCATCTGCTATTAGAAGAGCAAAATACCCTGGCCAAATATTAATATTCAAGAAGGATATAAATATTCATGAAGGATATAAAGAATATGCACTCATAATGTCCTGCAGTCCTACAAATGTTGTTTTTTTTACTTCTGTTGACCCTACCTGGTGACTAATCTTGGAAAATCTCAGACTCCAAAAGACAGGCAACAGAGGCGAGATGTCAGAAGGAATTTTTTTCTTCCATTTCACTGGGCCACTAATCGAAAAATATGTGGATTTATTTTTACTCATTTTCTACAAATGGTTTTCAATTTTTACACATTTTTTTACTTATTTGTGGAAAAAGTGTGTAATTCACAATGTGGAAAATTTGTGGATTTTTTTTACACATTTTCTACGCAAGTGCGTAAATTTCCGTATTTCAATTTTTACGCATTTTCTACGCAAGTGCGTAAATTTCAGTTTTCCATTTTTTACGCATTTTTTACGTATTTGTGGAATTCCGAATACTCTGCATTTGCGGAAAAAGTGTGGAATTTACTTGTACTTCACCGTGATGCCCCTTTAATGGATAGATTCCATTTTGCACAATGCGACTGAAGGTTGTTAAGCGAGCGCTGTAGGCCCTCTGAAGTTTCTGATAGGATAAGAAGATCATCAGCAAACAGGAGACATCCAACCTCAGAGTTTATTAATTTCAACAGATCATTTACAAGTAGACTAGGGAGATCATTAATGTAAAGATTGAATAGAGTAGGACTCCAGCTATCTCCCTGTTTAACCCCTCTGAGAATATCAAAGAAATCTGAGGTGAATGTTTTAAATTTGATAGAGGATGTTTCATGGTACATATTTTCAATGATATGATAGAACTTTTCACCCACACCATATTTAGCTAGTTTATACATCAGACCTTTCCTCCAAAATATGAGGATATATAGGGAAAAAAAATCATTTTAGGGTTGATGGTACGTCACAAAATGTTTTCGGACTTATTTCTCTGACGTCTCTGGTATTTCTTTTAGAACGATATAATGACGTCATACACAAATTTGCATCATCAAAACAAAATGGGGTCGTACGACAACAACCAAAAAGCTACTTATTTTAAAAGGCTCGTCAAAACGTTATAAAACAAGTAAGTGTGTCAACCTACGTATGAAATGAATCAGCATTGTCTGTAGTTCAATAATATTTTTCATTTTAGAAAACAGTTTAGGTTGTTGACAAAATATAAATCTTTTCTTATGAAGTGGCTCAATCTCAGGTCCTCTCAAATGCGTGAAATCAGTTTTATAGTTGCTGATTCTCTCTCCTCATACTCGAGAAATATCCAACGTACATTTCATATACTACACAATCAACATCTCTATTTTCCATAACTAGCATCAGGATAATTATTTCATTGTCAGTTTTAAGAAATAATGCTGGAAAACAGTGTTTTGTGGCTCAATCTGGGTATGTAGACTTTAGATAGGATGTGCATTTTTCAATAAATGTGTATCACGATTTTACATGATACTTATAATCTATCCATTGCTTCATCTGTCTTACCTGCATGCAGCGACACGATCATGACGATTATGATACCACAACTTTGGGCTGGTCATTATATTATCATCGTCTTTTCTCCGTTTACTACGTATTAACAGATTAATATAACTGTTAGGACTGTTTGGCCTATGTTAGTACTTTGTAACTTTGGCCCTAAGGGGGCAGTACCCACATCGGATCAGTAGGCCTACCCAAATCGGATCACTTTTTGCAAAAATACTTATAAATCAAAAATGTGTCAACAAATTTATAATGATGTAGCCTTAGAATAGAAAGCCATTTTTTTGTCTAGATTTTTCAATGAATGAATAAAATGATGGTTTGGTGAACCGATTTGGGTACTGTCACCTTACAGTTACCTAACCGATTACAGTAAGCTTAGACTTAATCATCGGATTTATTCAAGACTCACTGCTGGAATTTTCTGGACAAAAACGAAGAAAAAAAGTTGGTTCATTATCAAAAATAGTTTGGATTCTAATATTTAAGGGATTTGTTTCTGAAAATAGAGGCTAAAGCGTTAAATTTGGAGCGACTTCACATTCCGTTTCTCAGAATTAAATAAAGCCTAGGCCTACCAAAAATGGTAGATGATATCACAGGATATGGAAATGTTGTTTATTTATGCTAATAATCAGTGTTCTGATTAGTGATTACAACAAAATGCACTAGTTTTATAAATATGAATATGAATACAAAACTATTTGGTAGAAACTAAATAAAAATCCCTAGATCTATATTTGTTAATAATTACCCTAGAAGAGGAAAATGTACAGATTTATTTTTAAAGTATGTTTTGAAGAATTGTCTGGCCATGTAACAAATGGGGTAGCGTCACGTTAGACATGTTACATTACATTATTACATGTACAGCTGTACATTGGCTTTTTATTTCACAACAGAAAACAAGACAGGATCCCGACCTGGCAGGCAACCTCGGGAATTACAGTGCCATGTTTACCTGTTAAACAAAAATTACGAATATCCCCCAACAACCGAACTGGACAGGCTGAGCAGAAACAAGCTTGGTATGAGCAATTGAGCATTAATATTATGCAATATTAGATATTGATTCTCCCATTTAACAGATGATACACAATTGTGCATGTTCACTTACAATTGGAATACAGGAATGAAATCGAACTCAAACACATTGAACATAAATTAAACATACTTCACAATATTATCTTATACTGGCCATGGCTGCCTATTTTGACTTTTAAACCATATGCATCCATTTCAATTAGCACTGAACAGCCATTGGGCAATTTGGTTCCCTACAATTTTCAATTAAAACTGCCTCCAGCATCACCCTCCACACACACACACACACACACACACCGGTAATCCTGGGTCTGCCACTTAAATAATGTACAATGTACAAACCTTTATTTCACTTTGAAAATCAATAGGGGCAAGTGTTACAATTTTCGCCGGGTATACAATTTTCTTTTTATACGCCCGTCTTTGACGGGAAGTATTATGGTATGGCGATGTCTGTCTGTCTGTCTGTCTGTCTGTCCGTTGGAATCTTGTGATCGCAACTACTCACAAATCCCTTGAAGGATTGAGTTCAAACTATGAAGGTGCGCTTAAAGGGGAGATAATTTTTGTCCGATGATTTTTCGCAGAGTTATGGCCCTTTATATTAAAATGATTTAGCTCAATTTATGGCTTACTGGTAAATATTTTGTTAAGACATTATGAAGCAAAGTTGGTTGGAATGAAACAAGGAGTCACATGACCAAAGGTCAAGGTCACTAGGTCAAACGTCACAGAGGTAAAATTTTGTAATTCCTTACTGGGAAATATTTTGGTATGACTCTAAGAAGCAAAGTTGCTTGGAATTAAGTAAGAAGACAGACGACCAAATTTTAAGGTCAAAGGTCAAGGTCACAGGGGTCAAATTTTGTAATTCCTTACTGGGAAATATTTTGTTATAGCATTATTAGGCAAAGTTGGTCACAATGACCGACCTCACTGTGCCAGATCAGAAGAAATATAATAACAAGGACGGTCGTATAGTAAGGCCATTGGCCTCTTGTTACTTTTTAGTAGCCAATATTTCTTCATAAAAATGTTTTTGTTTTTTTCTTGAAAGATTTGGTTTTATAATGTTTAACTTTCTTTTAACATTTTTTTTTTAAATAGGCATATAATATTCGATGAAAAACAATCTTTTCATCTATATACAATGCTGTTCAGTGAAGTTTGAAATAATGGGAAAATTTAGCATTAAAACTAACAATAAATCATTGTTTTGTGCAATAATAAGTAATTTAGTAGGTGCTGCCATGACTTTGAATTAGTGTCCGAAATTGTAACAGCCCTAGTATTATCGATTACCTTAGCCTCATTGTATACAGCACTTAAGGCCACATCAAATTGATCAGTAGTTCATCGGGATTACCGCTCGTTATTTTGTACAAATCAACTAAATAATAAAGTTACAATTTTACTGCTCCAATTTTGAGATCGACCATCCGGACCTGACGAATCCTGATATTTTTTTGTTCGTTTCTAATTTACAATATCCCTCAATTCTGGATCATTCCTGTGCTTGAGTAGAATAATAATGGCAGTAGAAACAAAACAGCCTGGGATGAAAATGTAAACAAACCTGGGTGTGCTTGTTATTTCAATCCAAATGGACACAGAAACACCTAATATAATCCACAGCTAGCCGATAGAAGCAGATAATGAAACAACACTTGAGCATCCATCTTCACACTCCAGTTTTCCCGGTATATCTATGTGCCTGTCAAAAATTTAACGGGACATATTATGTACTGTGGAGTGTCCGTCTGGGTACAGAGGAGTGTCCGTCTGGGTGTCCAGATGTCCGTCCGTCGGTCAGTCTGGGGTTGTGTTTCTGGATCATATGATCTCGTAAACTGTTCAAGGTAACTTTACATACACATCAGTCCAGCAGTCTAGTGGTGCCTTTTGGTATTAGGGAGTTTTCATTTCCGATACTTTTCCTGTTACCATGGAAACAAATAGCCATAATGCAAAATTTCGGGTTTCCAGAGAATTAGCTGCTATTGTAAAAGTCTCTGGTTCTAAACCTAGTGGTCAGTACTGTACTTGTAACAGACTCTGGTTCTATACTTAGTGGTCAGTACTGTACTTGTAACAGACTCTGGGTCTATACCTAGTGGTCAGAACTGTACTTGTAACAGACTCTGGTTCTATACCTAGTGGTCAGTACTGTCCTTGTAACAGTATCTGGTTCTATACCTATAGTGGTCAGAACTGTACTTGTAACGGACTCTGGTTCTATACCTCGTGGTCAGTACTGTACTTGTAGCAGTCTCTGGTTCTATATCGAGTGGTCAGTACTGTACTTGTAACAGACTCTGGTTATATACCTAGTGGTCAGTACTGGACATGTAACAGTCTCTGGTTCTATATCGAGTGGTCAGTACTGTACTTGTAACAGACTCTGGTTATAAAACTAGCGGTCAGTACTGTACTTGTAACAGTCTCTTCTCTTGTAACAGTCTCTGGTTCTATACCTCGTGGTCAGTACTTTACTTGTAACAGTCTCTTCTCTTGTAACAGACTCTGGTTCTATACCTAGTGATCAGTACTGTACTTGTAACAGACTCTGGTTCTAAACCTAGTGGTCAGTAGTGTACTTGTAACAGACTCTGGTTCTAAACCTAGTGGTCAGTACTGGACTTGTAACAGACTCTGGTTCTAAACCTAGTGGTCAGTACTGGACTTGTAACAGACTCTGGTTCTAAACCTAGTGGTAAGTACTGTACTTGTAACAGACTCTGGTTCTAAACCTAGTGGTAAGTACTGTACTTGTAACAGACTCTGGTTCTATACCTAGTGGTTAGAACTGCTCTTGTAACAGACTCTTGTTCTATACCTAGTTGTCAGAACTGTACTTGTAACAGACTCTGGTTATATACCTAGTGGTCAGAACTGGCCTTGTAACATTATCTGGTTCTATACTTATAGTGTTCAGAACTGTACTTGTAACAGAATCTGGTTCTATACCTCGTAGTTAGTACTGTACTTGTAACAGTCTCTGGTTCTATATCGTGTGGTTAGTACTGTACTTGTAACAGACTCTGGTTATATACCTAGTGGTCAGAACTGTCCTTGTAACAGGATCTGGTTCTATACCTATAGTGGTCAGAACTGTACTTGTAACAGACTCTGTTTCTAAACCTTATAGTGGTCAGAACTGTACTTGTAACAGACTCTGGTTCTATACCTAGTTGTCAGTACTGTACTTGTAACAGACTCTGGTTATATACCTAGTGGTCAGAACTGTCCTTGTAACATTATCTGGTTCTATACCTATAGTGGTCAGAACTGTACTTGTAACAGAATCTGGTTCTATACCTCGTAGTTAGTACTGTACTTGTAACAGTCTCTGGTTCTATATCGAGTGGTTAGTACTGTACTTGTAACAGACTCTGGTTATAAAACTAGCGGTCAGTACTGTACTTGTAACAGTCTCTTCTCTTGTAACAGACTCCGGTTCTAAACTTAGTGGTCAGTACTTTACTTGCAACAGTCTCTTCTCTTGTAACAGACTATGGTTCTATACCTAGTGGTCAGTACTGCATGGACTTGTAACAGACTCTGGTTCTATACCTAGTGGTCAGTACTGGACATGTAACAGTCTCTGGTTCTATATCGAGTCGTCAGTACTGTACTTGTAACAGACTCTGGTTATAAAACTAGCGGT
>NW_018408744.1:125026-128257 GCF_002113885.1 Mizuhopecten yessoensis | reverse complement strand
CCAACTTATTATACTGTAGGATTAGTGGGAGTGTGCCCACAACATGTCACCAACTTATTATACTGTGGGATTCGTGGGAGGTGGTGACTTGTAGTTAAGTTAAAAAATGTTTATAAGTATCTATGTAACACACCACTTTCGTATTATTTAATCAGGGACAAATTTATAAATCATGGTTAGATTTAACATACATGTAATTGTCTTTCCTATGATCTAAGTAAAGAAGGTTTCACAAAGGCGTAAATGGTGCAGCTTTGATATGGTTTTATTTGCATTTGCGATCCATCGGCTGAGTTGATTTATGTATTTATTACCATCAAACACTGTAATAAGGTATCTTATTTATGGATTGATTTATACATATAGAAATGATAAAAAAGATGGATTTAAATGAGATTTCCAGGAAAATAAGACATGTAAATTACCAATACTTCTAATTTCGGTGCTATAACACGATACCGGTAAATGGAACTTTACTGGTGATCACGTCAATTGCTGCGATATATTCGCGCCTTTCAACAACATAAGCAAACCTAACGATCCGTCAGGATATTATGACACATACACAGTATCCAAACGTGAAAATGCAGCCACTGCACTATGACGTCATCAATCAATACAATGTCAATAGAAAATGTTTATGTGTCCTCTTTTATTTAACCGTGGCATAAAAGACACAGCTACCTTCAGTTGTCAAACGTTACTATGATAATCTCGTACAGCAATGATGACACAAGAATAGAATAGCCACGGCGTGTTTGGTCTCCAAAATAAATGAAATGGTAGTTACAATGTATGTATGAACAACTTAAATGCAATGTACCTATGACGACTTTTATTTATAACACATGGTAGTTTAGCTGAAATTGTCTGACCTTTGACACATTGAATGTGTGATTGGGGGACTAATAATATCTTCCCCTACCTTGACGGTGTGACAGAGACATCGCCTACCCGAGGGGTGATGTTTTTGTTGTTGTCTATAACCTGAGGCTCACCCAGATGAATGGAGATTTTCCTGTTACACCCTCAAAGGCTATCTCTTCTAGGGGATGACAAGCAGCTGATCGTTCCCGGCTTAACGGGAGACACACCTGTGAAGGAGGGGAGGAATTCATTTCTACAAAGTTTTTATTGACCCCTGCAAGCTAAGTCAATTGACGCGATGATAAACGGCTCTTGAAAAAGAGCCGTTATTTGATGTTTACAAAATCCGAATCAGGATTTCGAAGCGAACTACATGTATGAACGATCGTACGTGCATCTCAACATATCGAAGAATTCTGTACATGCTTCACCTCTCGTATAAATGACAAGCACACATCCATCTTTTTCTTCTTGATTGCATCGATCCTAAAGATTATACACAAAGCATATCGAAATATGCGAGTTATCTCCCGTTGTACGATCAACACAGCTAAATCAGAAGCTACAATGTACGTATGATCTTATTGTTAAAATATGTATTCTTTAATATGTTTAAAGTAATTGTAATAGGTACACAACTACTCTTTTATGCTTAAAACAACATAAATGAAACATCAAATGTTATCTGTTTTTAACTAAATTCTGGTTTTGTATTTCCCTCTGGCCTTGAAAGTTGCCAATTAATGTCATTCATACTGTATTAGGACGAAAGGTGGGGTCAACATTTGGCCCCCACTTTGATTTCTTTTATTCTTTTGCCATATGTAGATACATAAAAATGATCAATAACTGCATAAATAATTATTCATAAATACCACTGATAACCGTAGTGGACCTCCTTGTATAACACCATGTTGAGTGACGGAGGTATCCTAACAAAATGACAGATTAATGTCACAGGCGAATGTTATTTTGAATATAAATTATGATAGTTTAAAGTGAATAAAATAACTGTTATTTTGATACTCAATATGTCATATTGGTATACATGAAGTAAGCGTAGTGATACTTTTAACTAGAAAAACATGCAAAATTTTCACAAAATTTTCAATATAATCAACATTGTCAACTTGTCTATCTATAGTTACAGTGGTAGTCTATATTTTAAACTTCTTTAAAAACTTTCCATGTATGTATTCTGTCTATTGAAGCATTTTTGATGTAATATAAAAACCGGTAAAGTACTTTATTAGCATGCCAAACATGATTAAAGGCCAATTTCACATAATCTTGAACATTTGATTATCAATGTTTATTATGGTAAATGCCGATACATTTTCGTTTTTTGTATCATACCAAAACACTTTATTATAAGTGATGTGCAGCAGTTATAACTCATGAATATGTATTCTGCCTAAGTCATCTTTCATATGGAGAACTACTTAAGGTTGAGATTGTGTTATAGACAAAGATATGCAATTATATAAAAACAATAAAATAATCTTAATAGTTAAACTATCATACACTTTATTATACTCCCTGCAACAAAGTTAGGGGGTATTCTGGAATCAGCTTGTCTTTCCGTATGTAGAAAAAGATTGTCCGGACAACTCTTTCTAAAGTAATGGACCAATTTCAGCAAAAGTTTCCAGATATGATAACTACCACCTCAATTTATGCATCCAATTATTATTTTTACATTCTGATCATTTTATTTTACAAAGTTATGACCCTTTGCTGAAAAATTCTTGTCCGGACCTGAATTCCAAAACTAAGGGGTCAATTTCAACGAAACTTTTCAGATATGATAACTTCCACCTGATGGTGTGCATCCAGGTATTATTTTTTCAATCTGACCCTTTTTTACGAAGTAATGCCCCTTTGTTGAAAAATAGTTGTCCTGAAAACTCCTCCAAAACTATGGAGCCAATTTCAACGAAAGTTTACAGATATGGTGGCTTCCCTCTGACCTTGAGCATACAAATAGTATGTTTTCATTCCGAACCTGTAAAAAGAAGCTATGGCCCTATGTAGAAAAAGAACATTTGTCTGCCTCATAAACTACTGGGCCGATTTCAATAAATGTTTACAGATATGGTTATTAGCCCCTGTTGTCGTGCATCAGGGTACGTGCATCAGGGTAGTACAATTTTCATTTCGGCCCTTTTCTAAGGAGTAATGGCCCTTTGTTAAATATCTTTGTCTTGACAACTCTTCCTTAACTACTAGGACGACTGCAGCAAAACTGGTTCATCTTGGCTAACAAGATATGGTATGGAAGTATGTTTTGGCATGGGGAGAAAGTACAGTAAATATGTCAGTGACTTATATATGCTTAAATAGTTACGGGGGGGGGGGGGGGGG
>NW_018408744.1:59964-125013 GCF_002113885.1 Mizuhopecten yessoensis | reverse complement strand
GTTAACATTTAGCTTACAGTTCTTGTTTATATAGGAGCGGGGGTATGAGTTAGTCTTTAGCTTACAGCGCTAGTTCTTATTTTATTTTGCCTATTGCCCGTTTATTAAACAAAATAAGGAGGAATATTACATGATTTTATATCGTGAACTCTAGCCAAATAAAGCATGGAAAGGCATCCTTCTAAGACTCCCCATACACGAATTTCATTTCAGCAAATTTCATTTTTGTGACCTTGAAGGAAGGTCAAGGTCATCAACGTTTACAAAATTTAAATCCAATCAAATGAACAACCTACTTGCCAAATAGCAAGACCCAATATCCTTTGGTCATGAAGAAACACAAGTTAAAGGAAAAGTGGAAAGAAAGCTATGTTTTTCTTTTTTGAATCAAAAGTGTTATGACAAATTTACCGGTGGTCAATTTTCTTGAAATTCCTGATGTTGAAAGATATTATGGGCAGCCAACTTTCGAAAATGTAAATTTTCACATTAGTAATGAATTTTCACATACTTTTCTGCTTAAATCTTTAATAAAAAGAACAATTCTTTCTTGAAATAGTGTTATATTCGGTATCAAAATAACAGTTGGAATATGTTACACACAATGATGATATAATTTTATAGTAATCATGACATTTAAATGCTCTAGAAGGAGTTGTACTACCGCACCTTTAACACCCATACTGGTGTAAGTCAATGAGGTCCCATTTATCCTAAAATGAATTTTGAAACTAACGGTTCCTGATTTAAGCTTCCTATACCCATACGTTTTTGTATTTATCTTGTTTTGAAATTCCAAGCGGGGCCGACGCTATTGTTAAATCTCCATAGGCGTTGACCCTACCTTTGGAAAACGTTTACTTCGACAAGATTCGTGACACATCTTTGTTTATTGTTTACTTCAACAAGATTCGTGACACATCTTTGTTTATTGTTTACTTCAACAAGATTCGTGACACATCTTTGTTTATTGTTTACTTCAACAAGATTCGTGACACATCTTTGTTTATTGTTTACTTCAACAAGATTCGTGACACATCTTTGTTTATTGTTTACTTCAACAAGATTCGTGACACATCTTTGTTTATTGTTTACTTCAACAAGATTCGTGACACATCTTTGTTTATTGTTTACTTCAACAAGATTCGTGACACATCTTTGTTTATTGTAAAACCAGTCTTTAGGTGAACTGGAGAGAGATGATCAAAACACTCAAAAACTTCAATACAAACCAAACAGACACTTTAATTCTGATCAAATCATTGTACAGTGTACGAACAATTAACCGAATGGAATGTTGTTTATATCATTGTACCTTTCTTTTCACTATCATAACTTGTCTCCTCCACTACCATAACGTGTCTCCTCACTACCAAAACGTGTCATCTCACTACCATAACGTGTCATCTCCCTACCATAACGTGTCGCCTGACTACCATAGCGTGTCATCGCCCTACCATAACATGTCATCTCACAATACCATAACGTGTCTCCTCGCTACCATAACATGTCTCCTCACTATCATAACTTGTCTCCTCCACTACCATAACGTGTCTCCACACTGCCATAACGTGTCTCCACACTACCATATCGTGTCTCCTCACTACCATAGCTTGTCATCTCACTACCATAACGTGTCACCTCACTACCATAACGTGTCACCTCACTACCATAACGTGTCACCACACTACCATAACATGTCATCTCACTACCAAAACGTGTCTCCTCAATACCAAAACGTGTCATCTCACACTACCATAACGTGTATCCACACTACCATAACGTGTCTCCACACTACCATAACGTGTCTCCTCACTACCATAACATGTCTCCTCACTATCATAACTTGTCTCCTCACTACCATAACTGTCTCCTCACTACCATAACTGTCTCCTCACTACCATAACTTGTCTCCTCACTCCCATAACATGTCTCCACACTACCATAATGTGTCATCTCACAACCAAAACTTCTCTCCTCACTACCATAACTTGTCTCCTAACTAACAAAACGTGTCTCCTCGCTACCATAGTGTCATCTCACTACCATAACATGTCTCCTCACTATCATAACATGTCTCTTCACTTTCATAACGTGTCACCTCACTACCATAACGTGTCTCCACACTACCATATCGTGTCTCCTCCACTACCATAACGTGTCTCCTCACTACCATAGCGTGTCATCTCACTACCATAACTTGTCATCTCACTACCAAAACGTGTCTCCTCCCTACCAAAACGTGTCATCTCACTACCATAGCGTGTCATCTCACTACCATAACATGTCTCCTCACTACCATAGCGTGTCATCTCACTACCATAACTTGTCTCCACACTACCATAACAGGTCTCCACACTACCTTCACGTTTCTCCACACTACCATATCGTGTCACCTAACTACCATAACGTGTCACCATAGCGTGTCATCCCACTACCAAAACGTGTCTCCTCACTACCAAAACGTGTCATCTGACTACCAAAACGTGCAATCTCACTACCATAGCGTGTCATCTCACTACCATAACTTGTCATCTCACTACCAAAACGTGTCATCTCACTACCATAACTTGTCACCTCACAACCATAACGTGTCTCCACACTATCACTACCAAAACGTGTCATCTCACTACCATAGCGTGTCTCCTCACTGCCATAACATGTCTCGTCAATATCATATTGTTTCTCCTTTGTTTCATAATTTGCCCCCTCACAACCATAACGTGTCCTCTCTCAACCATAACATTTCACTTCGCTTTTATAACACCTTTTTTCTCTATCATATTGTATCAACTCACTACCGCAACATGTTTCCTCACTACGATAACGTGTCACCAAACTACCATAACGTGGCTCCTTTATATCATAACTTGTCTCGCACAACCATAACGTGTCATCTCACAACCACAACTTCTCTCCTCACTACCACCATAACATGTCTTCTCACTACCAAATTCTCTCCTCACTACCATAACTTGTCTCCTCACTACCATATCGTGTCTCCTCACTACCATAACTTGTCTCCTCGCTACCATAACATGTATCCTGCCTATCATAACTTGTCACCACACTACCATAACATGTCATCTCACAACCATAACGTGTCATCTCACTACCATAACGTGTCATCTCACTACCATAACGTGTCATCTCACTACCAAAACGTGTCTCCTCACAACCATAACGTGTCATCTCACTACCAAAACATGCATCCTGCCTATCATAACTTGTCTCCTCACTACCATAACATGTCATCTCACAACCATAACGTGTCATCTCACTACCAAAACATGTCTCCTCACAACCATAACGTGTCACCTCGCTACCAAAACATGTCATCTCACTACCAAAACATGTCTCCTCACAACCATAACGTGTCATCTCACTACCATAACGTGTCATCTCACTACCAAAACGTGTCTCCTCACAACCATAACGTGTCTCCTCACAACCATAACGTGTCATCTCCCTACCAAAACATGTCTCCTCACAACCATAACGTGTCATCTCACAACCAAAACTTCTCTCCTCACTACCAAAACTTCTCTCCTCACTACCATAACGTGTCTCCTCACTACCATAACGTGTCTCCTCACTACCATAACGCGTCTCCACACTNCACAACCATAACGTGTCATCTCACAACCAAAACTTCTCTCCTCACTACCAAAACTTCTCTCCTCACTACCATAACGTGTCTCCTCACTACCATAACGTGTCACCTCGCTACCATAACGTGTCATCTCACTACCATAACGCGTCTTCTCACTACCATAACGCGTCTTCTCACTACCATAACGTGTCTCCTCACTACCATAACGTGTCTCCTCACTACCAAAACATGTCTCCTCACAACCATAACGTGTCATCTCACTACCAAAACATGTCTCCTCACAACCATAACGTGTCATCTCACAACCATAACATGTCATCTCACTACCAAAACGTGTCTCCTCACAACCATAACGTGTCACCTCGCTACCATAACGTGTCATCTCACTACCAAAACGTGTCTCCTCACAACCATAACGTGTCACCTCGCTACCATAACATGTATCCTGCCTATCATAACTTGTCTCCTCACTACCATAACTTGTCTCCTAACTACCAAAACGTGTCTCCTCGCTACCATAACGTGTCTCCTTTATAACATAAATTGTCCCCTCACTATTATAACATGTCTCCTCACTATCATAACATGTCTCTTCACTTTCATAACGTGTCACCTTACTATTATAACGTACCATCATCTCACTACCATAACGTGTCACCTCACTACCATATCGTGTCTCCTCACTACCATAACGTGTCTCCACACTACCATATCGTGTCACCTCACTACCATAACGTGTCTCCTCAATATCATAACGTGTCTCTCCACTACAATAACGTGTCACCTCACAACCATAACGTGTCTCCACACTACCATAACGTGTCTCCACACTACCATAACGTGTCTCCTCAATATCATAACGTGTCTCTTCACTACAATAACGTGTCACCTCACAACCATAACGTGTCTCCACACTACCATAACGTGTCTCCTCAATATTATAACGTACCATCATCTCACTACCATAACGTGTCACCTCACTACCATAACGTGTCTCCTCAATATCATAACGTGTCACATCACTACCATAACGTGTCACCTCACTACCATAACGTGTCACCACACTACCATCACGTGTCTCCACACTACCATAACGTGTCACCTCACTACCATAACGTGTCTCCACACTACCATAACGTGTCTCTTCACTACAATAACGTGTCACCTCACAACCATAACGTGTCACATCACTACCATAACGTGTCACATCACTACCATAACGTGTCACCACACTACCATCACGTGTCTCCACACTACCATAACGTGTCTCTTCACTACAATAACGTGTCTCCTCACAACCATAACGTGTCTCCACACTACCATATCGTGTCACCTCACTACAATAACGTGTCACATCACTACCATATCGTGTCACCTCACTACCATAACGTGTTTCCTCACTACAATAACGTGTCACCTCACAACCATAACGTGTCTCCACACTATCATAACGTGCCACCACAATACCATAACGTACTATCATCTCACTACCATATCGTGTCACATCACTACCATAACTTGTCACCTCACAACCATAACGTGTCTCCACACTATCATAACGTTTCTCCTCACTACCAAAACATACTATCACCTCACTACCATATCGTGTCTCCTCACTTCTATAACGTCTTCACTCTGTCGTATTGCGTCACCATCATATCATAAAATCTTCTCACTATCATCACTTGTCTTCTCTATCTTAATGTTCACTGTCAGTGATTGCATTCTATCTGTTTCCTCCTTTACTGTGTCTCCTCATTTTCTGTGTATAGTTTTCTCTTACAATTGAGCGAATTCGACAGGAGTTTTTCCCATATATAGATCTTCAAGTGAGAGCTGACTTTTGTGGAGGAGATTCGACTGTCCTGTAGGTAATCACAGGCATGAGGCGGTCTGTCTAGGTAGAACGTGAACCCTGGCACGTCAATAACCTCCGCAGTGACCGCCTTAGCTAAAATACCCGTGATGTAGGCATCTTCAATGGGGATGTACGGGAAGTATTCTGACGCCCTGAATAAGGACGCTGCGATGTTAGAGGAAATGACGTATGTGTTACCGGAAACGTATGGAGGGTAATGTGGAAACGGGTAATCTTCTTGTTCCACCTTCCACCTCCCTACACGTTTTACAATGCCGCCCACATTCACGTGTCCTAGTACAACTCCCCGGTAGGCAGGGTGTCGCGTTCTAGCCAGGACGCTCACGAGTTTAGGGATGTGTACGAAGGTATCCTCGTCCGCCTTCAGTACGTATTCAGCGTCGGTACAATAACTCGATACCCAGTTAAGACCCATCAGCATCTTCCGTGTCAAGTTTGCATACGTATCTACAAAATCTCCCTGCACGACATCACCGTACATCTCGCTCTCTAACTGTGCAACTCTGTTGTTTTTCATGGCAGGATCCTTACCAAACAAAAACACTAGTTTAACGGTTGTGTTGACATGATGCCGGGGCCAGTGGTTTCCCCTGGCAACACTTCCCCATGAATTACGTATTGCACGACGTTCTTCCACGTGTGTTTGTATAGATGGCACGAGAATGACCAAGTATACGGGGGCTCCCTTTAAACATATCGATGAACCTGGAACTACATATTTTAACGGAAAAGGATTCACTTTTTCTTTTCTAGGAATAAAATATTGTGCATATTGTTCGTCCATCGAGGTTTGTGAGAAGCATTTTCCGCCAACACATGCCTGCGACACGGGTCGGTGGAGTACGGTATGAATCTTTTTGAGCTGTGTATCCTGACTCTGTGAAACACGCAATGACGTCAGACACAAGAAAAAAAAGGCAACTCCGCTTATCACTACACCGGCTCGCAACAACAGGCGGGAAACAGGTGGCGATCGCTGTGGCCAAAGTGTCATTTTATTCTGAAAAATACAAATATTTAATTAGTACTCATTTATGCTTTCAAAATACATAATGTATTATTATAATTTGCAGGTTGAATTATCCATACATATTTTATCTTACTTCCCTATATCGCACATGATCCTAAAAGAGTTGAACACTTATAAATAGACGCTTCATTTACCTGATAACCAGCAATGTCATCATTTAACACTCGTATGTATTAATGTGACACTTCATATCAACAATGAAGTCATACACATGTAAGTAGTTGTCTACAGTGTATTCTGGTTGTACATCATAGCAACTGAAAGCTTTCTTTCAATAACGGAAGTCATAAAGTCGGGACATCCCATGAAAACCTAAACAAGATAACATTAAATGTGAAATTGTATGCTGAAAAGATCTTTGGCGAGTTTCATGCACGTGCGATATGGAAACGTGTTTTAAAAGATTCTGTTCATACAGTACACATTGCAAGAGTTAGAAAAGAGAAGCGTCACGATGTTTGTCTTTAATATTGCCGTGAATTAATGACATGGTGTAATATTTACGTCACAGTGTGTGTTGTTATTCATATAAGGTACCGTAGATTATATAATGGTGCTACAAAACATTACACTACCATGATATGTAACGGGATTCAATGATTTCATAAGTACTGATTGAATACATCTCAGTCAATATATTTCAATCTCCTCTCGTTGACATTTCTTACTCTCGTGTGTTCACGTACAATATGTAAGTAGATGTCCCAACACCTACCAGTCGTATGTATATATATATAAATATGTATCCTCGAACAGTCGTATACACAAATCCCTTCGAAATTAAATAGTTGTGATCCTTCAGAAACGGTTTTCAACTACACGTACACAGTTCTCCCCAGTCGAGGTGCCTAAGTACAATGTACGCGTATGCACTACACATACACGTGTATACAGTGTCCACAGTTACAAATGCTGTTATCGTTCACCCCCCTCCTTGTGCTGTTCCCCTCATCACACACGTGTGGGCCTGGTAAACATAAATGAGCAATCCCCCTACGTGTTAGCTGGCCGTGTACACTGACCTTTAGACCACAACATGTATACCTTACAATGGGGTATCGATATGTGTGTACTTTCGTGTTACCCTCATATAGATAATTAGGGAGTTTTATGTAAAACCGGAAGTACACAAACAATCTTTGTTTTCACTCAGAGAAAGTTTACACACGACTTACCGTGGCAGCGGTTCTTTGGGACGCCGATGCATTATTCGACCATTGTTTGAGTAATTTCTGATCCAGGTTTGGACTCCTTTCCACAGAAATGAGCCCAGACATTTGTCGTGCGAGGTCAACCAGCTGCTACTGCTGCTGGCAATAACAATCTACATGGGTATCCTATCTGGTCACGTGACTCACGGAGGTACACGTGACTCACTGGGGGTTCCTTAAATAATTTCCATTCTCTTACGGGCACCGCATCTATCTCTTTCTCAGCTGAAGGGGTAATATAAGGTGAATCATTAAAAGACGAGTACTTATATTCATTGTATATTCACTCAGCTTTGATATAACACCTCAAAAGTGTTAGTTGTCAGTATTTTTTCGAAACTCTATAGACTTAAATACCTAAAACAAATTAGGATTTTTTTACAATTTTAGATTTTGGACAGATTTTGGACAGATTTCTAAAATCTATTTTACATGTACTTTGCATAAAATATTTTCTGAAAGACTCTTACGGAGAAAGACAGTTTTTTACTCACCTGTACCCTACCCGGGCCTCGATTTCTCGATCTCCCGTGACAAATCATCTAGGCCGATTTTATCGAATTTTGAGTTGTTAAAGTTACAAAGACTTCGTGCAATGTACATGCACAGGTAAATTCCATTGTCTATTATTGAAATGTACTGTATTACCCTTTCTCTCATCGAGGTAATTTCCATGGTCGCCAAGTTCAAATGAATGCTTATACCCGTATTATATTAATTTTGCTATTCTCTCAATGCTAGACTTTTTCAGGCGATGTCGTATAACCTAAAAACCAAGCACAAAACAAAAAGTAAGGACGTCGTATACATGTAAGTTACATGAAAATGAGTTTAAACAATTTATACACGTAATTACGATTGCTCTCTTAGCGATGACAAACAATACTCATTAAAATAATGAGAAGAGAAAAGTTTTAGAAAAATGCAAGCAGCATCTACACATATAAACAAGTGTATCCGTGTCCTGAAAAACGATAAATTAAAATAATACATTTTGTAATATTTTGTTTTATTTAGATGCTCTTTATCAATATATATGAAACGAAATGTAATGTATAAATTGATTTCAACGGTAAAAAGACAATCACTTAGCTAGACAACGTCTACTGGTTGTGTTACACCTGTAGATTGATGTATATGACCACTGTCGTCTGCATTGTACCAGTAGTTCCACTGGGAGTTCGGCATTACATACAGCAATCCCTCTATAACTCTCAACGCCATTAAGACAACGATACATATATCTAATACATTAAATATGAAAATATATGCATTATTTATCAATAGCAGACTTTGTAATAAATTGGCTTGATCTGAATGTCAGGATTTCATCCGACAATTCAGTGTTGGATGAGATGGTCACCGGCTTGTCACTGGTTCTGTCAACAGTTAAGACGGAATAGTCATCGGCCAGTCATTGGTATAGACAAAATGGTCACTGAGAGTTAATCATTCCAAGCATGTGGCAAAATAGTGAAATGTTGTACCAAATATAAAGGGATCTGTTAACAACCGGAAACCCTGAATACTTTCCGATCTATTTGTATGGAATATTTGGGACGATGAACGGAAGTAATAAATGTGACATGGAGGACTATCCCCGTGACATCTACTGTTACCCGCACTCCGAGGTATGTGTCAGACCGACATTAGTGGGAATCCAGATAGTTTTCCTTGTGTGTATCATCATACTGAGTGTGACGTCATGCGCCCTGCTGATCTACGTCGTCCATAGGACGAAATCGATGACGACATCGATGAAGGCATGCATCCTGAGTCTGTCGACTGCCTACCTCCTATCGTCCGTGTACCCCATACCTATACTGTGCTATTCCATCGTCTACTCTCACCTCGTCCTAGCCGACATCGTATGTCGCTCGTCTCCGATAGTTGTCATGGTGACGTCCATATCCACTAACTGGACACTAGCTCTGATTGGTATGGACAGATTCCTCACCATCTTCCGGCCATTCACACACTCGCTAACTATGGACTTCCGCAAGAGCCTTGCAATGGTCATGTCAACCTGGTGTATCGGGATCATGTTTTCTGTCCCGCCATGTTTAGGGTGGGGAGGTATCAGCATCTGTTTCCAGCCGAGAAGTCTTCAGATCTGCGGAATCACGTGGATTACCTCAAGGGCGTTTTCCTACACAACGTGGTGTCTGACTGTTATGGTACCGCTCTGCCTTCTTATATTTTGTTACTTGAAGATCGCGTTGTTGGCGCGGTCGTTAATTGACCCTTGTCATAGGGGCAATGATGACATACGAACAATACGTGGCCACACTCCTCCCCCTCGACGGCGACTGGTGGACAGAACAAGATCAGTTGCTTCCTGTCTCAAGACATTCAAAATAGTTATCATCAATATAGGTAAGATATATATATTCAAACCAGAGTCAGCATCGCTAAAGGTTAATACGGTACATATTAAAGGCCATTGTCGATACAAGTCTGCATGTTCTATCGTAAATAGCATTATCAAAAAATGTTTATGTTTAAAAACAGGTCAACTGCTGTATATTAAAATATGAATGTTAACCACCATTTAGACTTATTAAATAAGAGATGTTATATCCACTTTATAAGCATGTTAATTTTCCTTCATGAAGCCCCATCGGTCCAGAAGACTTCCCCGTCCTGTAACCCAATTCCCTTTGTAACCAATCCATCCTGTAGCCCATTTTCCCATAATTACTTCCCTTTCCTGAACCCCCATCCCGTCCTGTAGCCATTCCCTTTGAAGCCAACTCCGACCTTTAGTCCAATCCCCATGTAAATAGGTAACCAGCCCGCACTGTAGCCCGTCGTCATAGATTGTTACCTTGTTGCCACCCATCCCGTAGCCGTATCTCCTTTTAATCAACCCTGTTCTGTAGTCCAATCCCCCGAAGTACGATCAGTGTTCTTACTACATCTTCATGCGATCCCTAATAAACCAATCGCTCCTGTAAGTTCAAGGAAACCATTACGAACACTTACCACTCTGTCCAATATGTTCAGGATATTCTCACCGTGCCACCCCGTCCTTGGGCTTCTAGGTGACCCTAGATTGCCACCTTGTCATATCTGAAAGATAACCATCCCCGTCCTAATTGCTAAATCGGTCTAAAATTATTATGTCTTTCCATCATGCTCCCTGTCTGTTCCAGACCAAACCTAACCCCCCACCACCGTTGCAGATGTCATCCACCTTGTAGCATCTTCCTTCCTGCTCCAGACATCCCATCCTTTACCATTCTGTCTTGTGTTCCAGGCACCATATGTCTGTGTTGGGCTCCCTATTCCGTGTTGTCTGCACTGAGCCTGGACACCGACAGAGCTACTATCACATATACACAGGATTTTGTGGGGTACTGCCTACTCTTCCTACCCAACTTTGTCAATCCTCTAGTGTTCATCGCCTTTAACGAAGACTACAGGGGCAGCGTTACTCGGCTATGGTACCGAGGAATGAGACCAGTAAGAGTGAACTCCGTCCAGGCACGTCCACGTCTCACGCTTGTGTCCACGGATCGTGATAACACGGTCACAACCACAGCTGGAAAGAGCGTGCGAGCACCGAATGGACTGTCTCGAGTGTTTGTGCGCCATGTTTAGTGAACGAATATACAGTGCTATTGGAAGATAAAGAGTTGAGTCTCCCTCCAGAATTCAATTTTCTTATTATAAAAAAAAACCCATAGAAAGTATTTATTAAAGATTTGAAAAATACTGCAGTTTTTTAAAAGTTTACAAGATTTTCGTTTTGTTAAAATCTTTTAAGCACTTCTGAGGTTACTGAAATGAATTTGATTGTTTCCTTTCAAGTTATCCTGTTTCGGTACAGTGTTATATGACATGTGATATGTATCCTGTGGTTTTAAGGTTCTGCGTTAGAATTTTATGTGGTACATTGTGTTCGTCTGCCTCTAAATATAACCACAATACTCAGTTTTCAAAACTCGTTTTCTCTCCGGATCCGACAGGGTTTTAGAAACGTGATAAGGGTTATGAGCACTTCCGATTAATGCCAAATATTTTACAGTCTCATTCAACAATATGCAAAAAAAACAATTGTGTGCTGCTTAAGACTAAATGTCTAACGAGAGGGCACCAGTCAGTAGTCAGTGGATTGATGATGTGATTTTCAGGCTAAACATGCAGAGAAGGTTTCAGCCTTTTGCCCCGAAGAAAACAAATGAGTTCTCCCCCTTTATTCCACTAGCCAGAAATAATAAACAAGCATAATTCTACATTTCAAGGAGACTTTGTTGACATAAGCAGCGTGTGTATCGTCTGTACTCCTTGGCTGTAATTTTTATGTTAGTAATTTCTAACTGCAACGGGAAATTATTTTCCAAGGATTTTCTCAATGAATTATAAAAATGCAGATAATTATTAACATTTTGTTAAAAAGAAGGATTTGTGAAATAGAAAAGGAATATTCTATAAGACCGGGGGCTAGTCCAAGTCTATGGCTATATCATCAGCTCCAACAGTTTTGACACTGTTGCATTTCTCGTCCTTTGTGGCTGTACACGTTTTATGCCGGCCAAAACAGGGACCTATTATGTTCTATTTGCCTATCTGTATAAACAGGGACCTATTATGTTCTATTTGCCTATCTGTATACATTAAAATGTGAACACGAATATTCTCAAAATGTTGTCGACATCTTTCGCGATTTGGTGTTTGTGGTGAGATTAATGATATGAAGATATATCCATATAATAAAATTAGGTTGTTGTGTATAATTTTGTGACAATTATCACCTGGTTTTGCGACTGTTAATAACCATTCTGAATCCCTTGCAAGTCTGAGTCTTCTGCCATGAATTGAATCATACGTGCAAAGAGATCTAGAGTCAATCCCTATAACAATTACGTCCCTAAATGACCTTAGCTGTTGATTGTTCGTTAAACCTTGTACAACCAACCAACCTAAACCAAGCGTTACCAGTTAACACAGAAACACCTTGTCCGCTTTCACAGTTCAGGTTCATCTTATTTTGATACAATTTTTGCACATGTATATTACTGAACACATGTATATTACTGAACTTTGTGCTCTTGTAAATCTTTTAACCTCCATTTCCACTAATCAATTGATTTTGACACATAAATGGTCTTCGCGCGATAAATCTTTGATTTCCGTAAAACACATAGTGAAATTATCACCATAGTCTCATAGATTATAAATTGAAAGCTGCCAGTGGCTAATTTGAATTTATTGATTTTCTGGAGATCGTAAGCAGTAAAAATAAAAGTGGTATTTTATTATGCATGAGACGTGTCTATAGCAAAGTAACAACGAAAGTTTATATCAATAAATAAAGATTTATTCTTAACATAAATCACTCTTTACTTTGCTAGATCTGTACCGAGATTTTATCGATTTGATGAAATCGAAGAGTCGTTCCGCTTTGGTTATTCTACAATCCTGGAACTTCTTTAATACATGTATAACCCATTTTACGACATTTCCACACAACAAAAAACAAGTAAGGACCACAATATAGCTAGTGAAGCTCAATTTAACAAAAATCAATGTTTAAAAACAGTGGACATGTAGTAAGGACCAGGGTATTACACACAAGGACCTGGATATGATTAGTAAGGACCAAGGTATAGCGGGTAAGGACCAGAATAAAATTAGTAAAGACCGTGGTATAACAGGTAAGGACCAAGGTATAACTGGTAAGGACTAGGACATCATTATTGAGGACAAAAGAATAATAGGTAAGGACCGATGTATAACAGGCGAGGACCGATGTATAATTGGTAAGGACCAAGGTATAACTGGTAAGGACCAATGTGTAACTGGTAAGGACCAAGGTATAACTGGTAAGGACCAATGTATAACTGGTAAGGACCAGGATATAATTACTGAGGACCAAAGTTTAACTGGTAAGGACCAAGGTATAACTGGTTAGGACAGGTATTTAATTACTGAGGACAAACATATAACTGGTAAGGACCAGAATAGAGTTAGTTAGGACCAAGGTATAACAGGTAAGGACCAAGGTATAACTGGTAAGGACCAGGATATAATTACATGTAGTAAGGACCAAGGTATAAATGGTAAGGACCTAGGTATAACTGATAAGGACCAGGATGTAGCTAGCTAGGACCAATGTATAACTAATAAGGACCAGGATATAATTAGTAAGGACTAATGTATAACTTATAAGGACCAGGATATAGTAAGTAATGACCAAGTTATAGCTGATAAGGACCAGGATATAGCTAGTAAAGACTGATGTATAACAGGTAAGGACCGATGTATAACAGGTAAGGACCGATGTATAACAGGTAAGGACAAATGTTTAACTGGTAAGGACAATTGTATAATAAGTAAGGTCCAATGTACTGCGCGTAAGGACTTGGATATACATTGTAGCTAGTTAGGACCAAGGTATAACTGGTAAGGACTATGATATAATTAGTAAGGACGAATGTATAACTAATAAGGACCAAGGTACAAATACTGAGGACCAAATAACTGGTTAAGACCAGGATATAGTTAGTAAGGACCAAGGTATAACAGGTATAGACTAGGATATAATTAATAAGGACCAAAGTATAACTGATAAGGACCAGGATGTAGCTAGTTAGGACCAATGTATAACTGGTAAGGACCAAGGTATAACAGGTAAGGACCAGGATATAATTAATAAGGACCAAGGTATAACTGATAAGGACCAGGATGTAGCTAGTTAGGACCAATGTATAACTGGTAAGGACCAAGGTATAACAGGTAAGGACCAGGATATAATTAATAAGGACCAAGGTATAACTGATAAGGACCAGGATGTAGCTAGTTAGGACCAATGTATAACTGGTAAGGACCAAGGTATAACAGGTAAGGACCAGGATATAATTAATAAGGACCAAGGTATAACTGATAAGGACCAGGATGTAGCTAGTTAGGACCAATGTATAACTGGTAAGGACCAAGGTATAACAGGTAAGGACCAGGATATAATTAATAAGGACTAAGGTATAACTGATAAGGACCAGGATATAGCTAGTTAGGACCAAGGTAAAACTGGTAAGGACCAAGGTATAACAGTTAAAGACCAGCAAGGATATAATTAGTAAGGAGCAAGGTATAACTGTTAAGGACCGATTTAAAACTAGTAAGGACCAGGATATAGCTAGTAAGGACCAAAGTATAACTGGTAAGGACCGATGTATAACAGATAAGGACCAGGATATGGCTATAGTAATGACCAAAGTATAACTAATGAGGAACAAGGTATAACTGACAAGGACCAGGATTCCTCCTGACATTCGCGTGCGCTCTCTGGCTGCTTGGCACCATAAAACACCAGAAACAAACAATAAGATGACGTTACGGGAACAATAGAATTTGACGTCATAAGCTGTCGACGGGATGGAGTACGTCGTATGTGCAGTCACATTTACAGTAAAAATCTGAGGACGTTTAAATGCTGATTATGATTATTTTGGAAAATATAAGTGCTAGTATTCGAAAAAAATGTTTCCTACAGTAAGGGTTATCAACAGAGAAAGCTCAACTGTCAGGGACATATTCTTGAAAGTTTAACCCTTGGCTTGAAGCAAGCCCCGAGTTTGACAGTCAATAATATGACCCCTGGGCTGAGACTTTTGTCATTCTGTTGATTTCGGGTCAAGACTTACAAGGTATAGCTAGTAAGGACGAATGACTGACACATTTCTCTGTAGTATATGAAGTGCCCGTATGTTGACAAGGATACGCAAACATCAATATCCTGCTAATCGATGTGACAGTAATTTGATTCCAGATCAATCGTGCCGTGACAATAGTTCCAATCTTCATTTATAACGGCGCGCAAGCTCATGCCATTCATATTTAATGAACATAATAAAATAGCCGTGTCTAGGATGTCACCAAGTCTATACCTTACTAATATAGTATAGACAGGTATACGCTTATATATAAATCAAAGAAACTCATACATATAACTGTTTATTGGTGTTCAGTTTTCCTTTCTTCTCAACTCCCTTTAGTAGTTGATAGTTGATTACACAGTAATAATAAATATACATAAGTTGACCACGATTTGAGCCTTGCTCATCCAAAAACTGTGTTAAATTCCGTAATTCGCCGGAACTGCCGATAGTAGAAAGGATCACCTTTTGTTTGCACAAAGTTTGATTAGCCACAAATATAATACGTAAACACCTTGTGTGTACCTTTTCACACGTGGATTTGTTTGTGAACAACAATCAATGTGTACAGATTACACAAACGTCGTGGCGTCCACACACGGTGTGTATGTATTGTCAGTCGTATATACAATAATGTGGCTATAAATCGTACCAATACATGCACTACGTTTAATTCTACCACGTCTGTGATGTAACGACGGTTTTCATTGGTTAAAAAGAGTGCATTATTGAGCGATATACCATGCGCGTGCCAATAACCGATGTACGTGAAATAGTGCGCACGCATGCTGTTCCAACAACCTCCCCGTATTTTGTCATGAATTAACAAAAAAGCATAACTGTCAGGCGGGATCAAAATATTTGACAGGCCTCACATACAAAAGATTACGCGGATCTATAGACCTAAAGTATGTGGGTCAGTGCAATGAAATTGGTTTTTTAATTATTGACATTTAAAATGTACAGGTCTGAAGACAAAATGGTAAATTATCAATTACTTCTGTTTTTACTTCACTGGGTAGTGCCGTACATTTCACGATGTGTGCAGTGTGTGTATGTACTGTCAAGCGTTGATTTCATGTTTTGACGAACGATGTGGATAGCATGCCAATGTTTGATTGATTGAAATAAACATCGTACATGTATCTGACGTCAAACGTGTTCAGTTGTTTCTGGTCTGCAAAACGTCGTCTGCTTTCAAAAAATCAAAGTGATGTCGAACATTCGCCTACAGTGTACATACCGTGTATGAAGAGTAATGTTGCAAAGAGTAGCATCGGTCTGAACAGTGGTTGCAAAACACAGCTGTCCGGTGAAGTCGGTGAAGGTGAAGGTCGCGTCATGATCAGCCGGTCAGCGACTTTCCATCACGTCATGGCAACCAACTAAATATGCCAACTCATGTCAGGCCTATCGTATGAGGTTGTATCACTGGCACTTCCAAGAAAATCCGCATGGTATCGGTACGATGATGATGGTTTTAGAAGTAAACACAATCAGGGAATCCCAACCCTACGCACTGAGAAATGTTGGCGCGACATTGATCAAGTTAAAACGAGGCATGACGATCACGTGATAAATCTTGCACGCGCAAATTACAGCGTCTAATTTGCATATCGAATTATCTAGGTCATGTCGTCTTATAAGACAGCAAAAACTTTACAATAAGTTACATTTGACGTGGTAGAATAAAAATAATCAACTTATGTGCGTGCATTATGGTGGAATATATAACGAGGGTGAAAAAATGTTGGTAAAAATAAATAAACGAAGGCCGGGATTCTAAAATATTGGAAAAATAATTAACTCAGGCCGAACCGAAGTGGCCTTCGTTAATTATTATTACCAACATTTTTTCACCCTCGTTATATATTCCTCCATAATACACGCATATATGTTGATTATTTCTTAAATATTGGTTAGTCAAGTGTATCTTCAACCGTTTTTGCATACACCAAAAAAAAGCAAAAGATACCTCATATGGATTCGTTCATACACAACATTCTTGTTTAACATTCTACATGTATGAGTAATATATTTTTAAATTAATTTCTAGAGACTATATTCATTACGACACAGTACTTAACTAATTCTGGTATTGTATTTAATTATACTATAGCAATACTGTGTTTATATTTGCTATAAATGCACGAGCAAGTATGATGGACAAGTCTTTGGTATGTTCAAGATTCGGTTCGATACATATACCAGGACACGTATTCATGAGCTCAAGCATGGATTCTGTGCTCAAACTATTTCTTGCAACTCGTTCAAATCACGCGTGACGGTGAAAAAAAATGATCAACATTTAAAACAGTCATCAGGTTGAGGTGTCTCCAAAATTCTTACAAATCATTGATACAAAAACGTTTTTCTCACCAGAACAAAAAGTCTGGCTTAGCACAAAATGTGGGCATGAGTTTGAGCATGAAAATCGTTTCATGAATACGGGCCCTAATGTGGACAGATGTGGGGTACACATTCATTTTTAAATTGCAAATATCAGTACGTAAATATTTACATATAGAGTATATAACTCTTATTATGATAATAAAACAACTGCGTAAAACGGTAACCTTGTGTACATTCTTGTCAATCACAATTTCCAGGTAAATTGGTTATGAAAGATTTTTCTTATCTGTCAGAATTACTGAGTAAAAAGGTGATAAGGTATACGTTCTTATCGGGGTAAAATGGTAATCTAATCTTTTTCCGTCAGAATTACCAGCTAAAACGCTCATCTAGGATTCGTTTCCGTTATAATTGCCGTGTTAAACTTTAACCGAGAGACGTTCTTACCGCTACAATTAAACACAGTTCTGTAGAATACAATGTACATGCATTGACACACTCATGTTTTCTACAAAATCTTTTTCTGGAAAGAAGGAGTAAAAATATTTGAATTTGAGGTAATTTTCTGGAAAAGAAATCGTTTTAAAACTTAAGCTGTGTGTCATCAGATAGGTACAGCTGGTCTTGGTGTGGTCATGTCTTCTGTGTTTGGGGGAAACGTTTAAAAATCTTTACGGCCCCAGTGTCAATGGTGAGATTATTTGCATAAGCTCCATTTATCCAATATAATTGTGTCTATATCCAAATGTAAACCGTTTACTCTAAAATAACTTTTTCAATTTCCCAATTAAAGCCACCACGCGACACGTCTATTAATCTTTTTTCATTTCCAATGCAGTAAAAATCCGGGAGCAAGTTTTCTGTAATGGGTGTCCTGCCATAAAATTGTCAGACGTTGAAAAGAATGTTTTAAGTCAATGCAGTAATGTCAAGCGACAGGTTATTCCGAGGTGCTAAGTCTACAGTTGAAAAAGTAAACGGAAGATATATTAAGTAACTGACTGTTTTTTCCACGTTGCCGTCTAGGAGTGCATATTTTCTTCGTTAGCAACTTAAGATTGTGCTTAAGTACCTCCGATAACATGTTACGCGATCGAACATAACGGGGATAAACGTAACGGATTGCTCAACTTAAACGCTCAAACATTTAAAATCAATTTCGGTTAACGATATCTGTACCGTATATTACACTTTGAAGGGGTGCAATAGTTTTAAACACACAGTAGATTCCGGCACACACAGCATTCGTCCTATGAGATTAACACACTAATCGTGGGCCGGTATATATTGTTCCAATAGGCTCTATTAATCAGTCGACTATTGACTAAGTCCGTGGCCTTAGCGTCCTTGGTTACCCGTCGCCATGCTGTTCGAGCGTCTCCGTGAATTAGACCTTACCTGGATCAGCCCTCTATAGCTACCGTTGTGTCGCTAACACCTGACAAACAGGGGAAATTACACCTATACAAAACCAGGTAAGACAATTCATTTCTAAAAACTTTTTATTCAAATTTATAAGCGAATATCAATTTTTAATGTTTTATCTGTTTTTTCGTTCAAGTGTTTCTTAAATATGTACATATATGACGGTGTTAGTCGGTATATATGCAGTGGTTAGATTTTCACACTCCAATGGAAATAGGTGTATTCTGTCAAGTCAGATAAAACTAAATAGAGGACGGTTTTAAATTAGAAGGACACCTGTGTTAGTAAATTCACTAAACTATTCGGTTTTGTTCGTGTATGTCAAATGTGTTACTGGTATATTTCCAATATATTCCTTTACATTGTTGAACATGTGTTTTTAAATAACCCGACTTCGATTCGTTTTAAAGATCCAGTTATCACAGAGATCATCGGGATCCGTGCATGTCTAAAATGGGTTTGAATTGTCTGTCGAGTAGATATCCAGCGCGACATTTGTATGTAAGATTAGTGTTTCCTTCATTAAGACACTCATTTTGCTAATTAATAATCGACCCAATGTGTATCAGAACTCACCTCCAATCTGACCAAGTACATTTGTATGTAATTTGATTAACTGAAGTCCTGTATCTGTGCCATGATATTAAGTTACTAAACGAAGGCACTCGGTAAGCCGTCCTGTGATCTATTGTTTCCATGTTCCGCGTAAGTTACAAATATGATCGCAGATACATTCACTGCTCCGGTAGATGCCCAAGATTGCTCTTTTCACAGGCATATGTAGCGGTTCTTTTGCGCCACCTCCAACCTTCCTCTGCTAGCTTCTACCTTCTTCCTCTGGCATCTACCTTCCTCCTTTGGCTCCAATCATTCCTTAGCTAGTTCAAACCTTTCCTTCCCTAAACCTTTCCTCCGCTAGCTCTAGCCCTCCTCTTCTGGCTCCAACCTTTCCTTAGCTAGTTCAAACCTTTCCTCCGCTAACGTCAACCTTTCTTTCTCATTGTCTGTGTCTGTTTGACGCGATGAGGGACACTGTAAATCTTAACCTTGTTTTATTTCATGATGGCTTCCTCGTCAAAATGGCAGGTCTAGCGAGGAAATGTTGTTCAGTCCCATGTGTAGTTAGCTATATGTTTAATGAGTAATAAACACCCGAACACTCCATTCTCTGCTTATAGATGGAAAACGCGTACACTCATAATATAAAAACGTACAGTACGATTCAAAAGATGAGGTATTGGCAGTTTTAATTCTTTTTCGAACTGTCATCGTTGGCCCGTTATTTTAATCCCTGTAATAGTAAGAACTTACACGTTATGTACAGTGTATTCACGTACTCGTGGATTAGTGTAATCTACCTATAGCTATACAACGGAGAACTTGGTGTATAGGGTTTGGCCAATCATGCATGGCACTGAGCTGATCAGTCCGTTCCAGTTGATGACCTCGTGTTGTCTATGCTGTCCTGATGTGCAAAGTGCCTCCCATTGAAAGGAAGCACGCACGGAATAGTCAGCTTTTTAGAGTATATCTACTATAACAAACGACCTATTTTATTTTGATTGTCATTTAATTTCAGTGAGGTATATATATTCCACCACTATCCCGTTGTCCTCCACGCCATCGAATCATTAATAGCAATCCTAGTAATGATGTATGTCATCACATGGATTACAATGATGTTGTCGTCACTACAATATTACCATCACACTAATGTATGTCAATATATGATGTTGTCACTACACCAATATACTTTCATCGATTTACGGAATCAGATGACATGTACATGTATCAAATTGAAAGTTGGAAATATCAAGCAATTACCCGTTGCACATTGAATGGGTGTAGTATTACTGGTGACACAATAGAAACCTCGACAAAAGCGACACTCAAAACTCTCCGCTTCTATTTAAAAATAATCCTTTTCTTATAGGTAAGATAAATTACTTGTCTCAGATTTCCTTAGTAGGCGCACCAATCCTACCCAAGACAGATAATGTTTTTTGATTCCAAGGATGCTTGGCACAATATTTTGAACTGTAGATGCCGTAATAAGAATATCCTTTACGATATTTTGACACCTAATCCAGTATTTAAACCGAACCATTATGTTTCCCGATCGTTGATGTGCCTAGCTACACTACACATGTCACAAATTTGCCTGCCAACTATTGACTGGAAGACACCCCATATCGGTTAAAGCTTCAGAACGCCTCGTTTGACAAACAAACCACTACGGGGAATAGATATGTTAATTTGTTAAGTACAATACTCGGTATATATTTGTGGAGAAGGAACCATTTGAATGACACAGCGCGTCCATTAGGTATTACTATGGAATTACATGGGCGAGCGACCACTGTATCGGCTAATATTGACTAGCGTTAACTGGCTAAGTACACCTTTTACACAGGAAATGTGGTCATGTAGACACATTGTTCATACCGGAACCTGCCGCAAATGGCACGCTTGAACGAACGACTGACATCCGACGGGTTTAAGTTGGAGAACAGCGTTACGTTAATGTTAAACCTTTAGTAATTGTTTGACCACAATTAAAGTCACATAAAAGGATTTATACAGCAACTCCATGTATATGTGTTGTATGGATTCGAACCTCTTAAAAATTGGTTTGATGATAAAACGTTACATCTGAGAACAAGAACTTTATCTAGGTTCAAGCTGTCCTCGCCTTAGAGATTGATTAAAGTCTTAGTGTGGGAGGAAACCGGAGTGCCCGGAGAAAACCCACGTGGTCGGGCAGGTGACCCCAACCTTTTCACGTCCGATCGGGGAATCGAACCCCGGCCGCCTTGGTGAAAGGCAAGTGCGCTATCCACTGCACCACCCGACCACCCTGCACCACCCGACCACCCTGATAATACATACACTCATTGGATCGTTAAAAATATTGGATTAAATTTCATAATTTGATTGGTATAAAATAATGTTCTGACTCATGTAAATGATTTTTTGATATATCGGTAACTCACTGAATGCTATCTGGTGTAATTCAATATGGCGCCGTACAATGGCTGTGGGTTATAAGCTGGTAACTCGATCATCACTCGGCCACTACATCAGGCTCAATTTTAATACAAAAATGATTATCGAAATTTTAAACTTCTTCACAGTAACAGCGATTTACTTTTGATTGTCTCTACCGAATCACTAAGTAAACCAATTATAAAACATATGTAGTATTAGATCTGATATTGAGATACCATAAGGTTGATAACAATGATAAAATGTGGTCATTATATTTTGTTAACGAATATCATCGGATATGATACGTTAATATCATACATCTATTTATTGGATCTAGTATACAACAAACAGGGTCTCGGGAATAGCATACATGCCTAGTATGTAACATATAGGGTCTAATACATTATAGACTATTATTGAGGTGAATATGTGGTTACATGAACATGAGAAAGTGATATTGACTTCGACTTTGCCTCGGTTAATATCTCTTTCTCATGTCCATATAGCGACATATTCACCGAAATAAAAGTCCTTAATTGTTAAATTAGATGCTTAATAATGCTTTTATCATTAAACAAGTTGGAACGTACAAAATGTATATAAATTAAACGGAGGAAAGTACTACATTTAGCAGAGAGCATTATGACGTTACAATTGAAATGTCGTCATGAAGTGAACATTAACCTGCTGTTTCTAAAAAATGGTAATACCAAGTCAATATCAAACCACTGACCTGGACGTGAAAATGTAACCTAACACAGAGAATGTGGGGGAAATGTGTTTCATCTAATAGACAGGGTCTAGTGTATATTGTATATGATATAATATTTATCATACGAGGTCTGAGATATAACACAGTCTAGTGTATATTGTACAGTATATAGAACATGTATATACATTTGTATCATACGGAGTCTTATAACATACTGTGTCTAGTACATTGTATATAACATACATGGTATAGAATATATGCAAGACCACACACTTGTGTTTTTCTAACGAATCAGAAAGTATTCACGAGTGCGCGGAGCGCACAGTGAATATATACGTTCTCGCAATAAATGAGTACTTTCTGATTCGTTAGAAAAACACAAGTGTGTGGTCTTGCTTTTATCACATACCTTCCGTATTTGGTAGAGATCGATACAAAGATTTTACAAACTTTGATTTTTTTTTGAAAATACCGGGAACTTTTCAGTTGGCCATGACAAGGGGATTCCACCAAAAAGTTATTCCGGCTGCACATGTGCAATACAGAACGTTGTATTTCATGGTCTGGAAATTGCTTGTATTACTATAATAAGATTCAACAGGTATGTGATAAATACATGTAACATACGGGGTATTGTGTATACAATGTAGCATACATGTCTAGTATATTACATACAGATCTAGTATATAACATACAGGTCTAGTATATAACATTCAAGTCTAGTATATAACATACAGGGTATAGTGAAAACATACGGGGTCTAGTATATACCATACATGTCTAGTATATAACGTACATGTCTAGTATATAACATACAGGGTATAGTGAATAAGATACAGAATAAAGGTCTAATATATAAGATACAGATCTAGTATATAACATACAGGCCTGGTTTATAACACACATGTCTAGTATATAGCACACAGGGTCTGGTATATAACATAAAGGTCTAGTATATAAGATACAGATCTAGTATATAACATACAGGCCTAGTTTATAACACACATGTCTAGTATATAGCACACAGGGTCTGGTATATAACATAAAGGTCTAGTATATAACATAGAGGTCTAGTATATAAGACACAGATCTAGTATATAACATACAGGCCTGGTTTATAACACACATGTCTAGTATATAGCACACGGGGTCTGGTAAACAACATAACGTGACTAGTATAGACCATACTGAGGTTTCCTATGGTGTTGTGAAGTTCATCTACCAATGAGTCTCCCACAACTTAATATACACCCCACTGTCTGGTGAATAACTTACTTCATTTATAAAGAGCTTTAGTCCTTAACGTCTTTTGAATAAGACATTTAAATTCTAAACAAGACGATCCCGATTGAAGCCATAGGCCTTTCAACAACAATAAAATTCCAACCACATAGATTTGAATATATTACAGAAATTTAACTGTCGTCGTTTCAAACTTTTTTTTTACTGTGAGATTTATTCAAGAAATTAAAACATTGTTGACTGAAGGTATTATTCTTACCTGAATATGGTTTACCTGTAATTACTCAGCCGTTTAGTCGGCTAATAGAAAGATACACTGTACATCCAGGTTTTTTGCCCTTTGACAGACGATATACCTAAAAGTATAATAGTAGGCGGACAGTTGCTTATTTTACCAGTTGTTTTGTGTATTGACAGAGTATCAGTTGCTATACACTGCTCAATGACTCTCAAATAAGCCAGGGCAAACAACACTAACTCAGACAAATTAATTGAAATTTTAACAGTTGGTCTATTTGTTTATCATACCCTCATAAGAATCGGTCTCCAAAACAGTGCATTAGTCGAGAGGAGAGTTATATGGGATTTAGTCTGAGTACATATTGGAGACTTTTTGTATTGTTGGGCTCGTAACATCTGTAAGTGGTGTTATTGCAGTGTCACTGTGTTCTTGACTCAAACAGTGAAACGTAAAGAACCGTCAACAAGGCTGGTATCTTAACCCTAGGTAAGGTCTAAAAGCGGTATAGGAACTTCAAAACCGTCAACAAAGCTGGTATCTTAACCCTAGGTAAGGTCGAAATCAGGTCTAGGAACTTCAAAACCGTCATCAAGTCTATCTTCTAAGCTTACGTAAGGTCTAAATCAGGTATAGGAACTTCAAACCCGTCAACAAGGCTGGTATCTTAACCCTAGGTAAGGTCTAAATCAGGTCTAGAAACTTAAAAACCGTCATCAAGTCTATCTTCTAAGCCTAGGTAAGGTCTAAATCAGGTATAGGAACTTCAAAACCGTCAACAAGGCTGGTATCTTAACCCTAGGTAAGGTCTAAATCAGGTCTAGAAACTTAAAAACTGTCATCAAGTATATATTCTAAGCCTAGGTAAGGTCTACATCAGTTCTAGGAACTTAAAATCCGCCCTCAAGTCGCTTTTTCTAAGCCTAGTGAAGGTCTAAATCAGGTCTAGGAACTTAAAAACTGCCATCATGTCTTTTCTTCTAAGCCTAGGAAAGGTCTAAATGAGGTTTATGAACTAAAACAAATATACAGAATACTTGTATCTTAGTCATGGGTAGTTCTCAAAGAATGCCTAGACTAGGGAGCCGAAAAAGAGCCTGTCAACAAGACCTGTCTTCTAATAAAAATGCTCTAAAGAAGGTCTAAAGGGACATAGAACATGACGAACCGTCAACGAAGCTTGTCTCCTGATGATAGTTAGGGTCTAACCGTGGCCTAGGAACCTTAGAGTGCGTTTACGTATATGTCTGTACCTTACACGTGAATTTGCTTGCGAACATACAGAATCTTAAATGTTTGAACCGACTACTAAAATAGCAGTTGAATGGTCCATGGCCATGTCCGATACTGACCAGTTTTAGCTGCTTATGTCTGAGACTGACCAGTTTTAGCTGCTTATGTCTGAGACTGATCAGTTATAGACTGACCATGTCTGACTCTGACCGGTTTTGTCGGACCATGTCTGATACTGACCGGGTTTTTTACTGACCATGTCCGAGACTGACCAATTTTGTCTGACCATTTCGGAGACTGACCGGTTTTGTCTGAAGTGGATGAGCTCTTGTTTCCCGGCATGTACCATCTAAAGACTGGGCTAGGACACAGCATATATACGTTGAAGGCAGTCCTGTTGACTTTCGTGTAGATTCCTGTATAAACAGTCTGAAGCACTTCAGTTTGACCGCGGCTTCAAGCGTCCGTAAACTATACCTCATACATGTCACTCACGTTAGAGTGGACAAGTTTGTCGGTTTATTGGTTTCATAACCACACCGATAGCTACCTAGGTTTTGTCGAGGGTGGTTAGACATTGGTATTATAGTCTTTTAGGGATAGAGACTTAATTAACTCCTCAAGTTAACCGAAGTTTTACTGAGACTGGTACAGCCTCGGTACCGAAAATAGAGAAAGAATCACTAACATTCGTGCTGAGCTTAAAATAGATTATTAAAATTTACCCATGGAAACTAAAGAATACCAAAGGTAAATTATTGTTCATATCAAACTCTCGGGTATACTTTAACTAAGCACTTTATTTAGACTGACGACCTGTTCCGTAGGGCTTTTTGATTGTTTAGACATATGAGTACCGAAGGTATGTGTGTTTATTCAGATCGACGAATCGCAGTGCCGACCTGTACCGACGTTCTTTCTGTGGCGTACTTATATGGGTTCTTGGGAGTCCCGCACCCACACTGTAGTGTTAGTGGGATCACATGTTATCTGCCTGGGAACACCTTACTTAGCTTGGATTAAGACACACGATGACGGTATCAGCGCGGTGTATGATAAGTCTTGTAGTAGCATTGGATGTGTCACAATAAGCAATGTGTTAAAGCGTAAAGGTGGCTGCTCTTTTAGTGGCCACGGCATCAGCTAAGATATTAAACACTAGTCTTTAAGTGGCCACGGCATCAGCTAAGAGATTTAACACTGGTCTTCTAGTGGCCACGGCATCAGCTAAGGAGAGCTCCTCACTGAGGAATTGTCTTCAGTATCAAAGACATGAATGTGACTTTTAATTGTCTACGTATTGTTGGCAACACAGAAAAGTGCATCCAACCCCTATCCTTATATCATAAGTAATATTTGATCATTTTCTTACATCTGCACATTTTACTCAAATACCTTTTAAAATAGGTACTTGGGTATGTTCACAAATATGACGTCATAGCACGCGCTCCTGACACCCTTAACCGAAGGGGCACAGTACTAGTAAAAATAGACATAGGGCGGTAATCCATTCACTGGGAAGAACCTAGGTAGACTTTGATTCTATTGACACGTTTTACTACTGACTTTATCTTGTTACATCTAATATAAATATTTACCTGCACGACGTTTCAATTAAAAGTTAATTAATCGACGTTGCCTGGAGCATACCTTACAGTAACGTGATTTTTTTTCATCGTAAAATAAATAAAAGAATGGACATCTAAATATTTGTGGTTTCTGACATGTCTGTGTCAATTAGAATCGGGATACATACGTAGCGGCACGCGACAATATGGCCTACTGTGGTTATCTTTTACATCCACGTTTTATTGGACATGTTTACGCCGGATTAATCGGAAAAGGAGTAAGGTTACGTAATGTAAAACCAATCTAATATCATTCTGTGTCAATATATTGACAGGCGTCCAAAATGTGTAGCGATTTGTTAAAACAGTCTTTTAAACGATACGACAATTGTTGTTTGTAAAAGTCTGTTTTTCTTTGTTGATCAGTTGATAAACTTAAGACTGTAAAGGGCTATCCATTCTCACTCGACATGCTATCGATCAAGTACAGTAGTAATATGACGGAGGTCCAAATTAGGTTGAGAAGAAATTTGCAATTAAATTTGCGAATACATAGACAACACATTAGAAGGTTCCTAGTCGACTCATATATTGGATAACTATATACATGATTTATATAGAGAGAAGTAAGGTGCTTTATTTACGCACATATTGACACGGGACGAAAACAACCAAAGTTTACCCACGACTTTGTATAAGAAGTAAAATTGGAAATGTCAAAGAGCACTAAATGTTGTGACTCGAAATGTTACCATATATCGAAAATTAAGTAGTAGTGCGTTTCTACATGTATTCTCATATATTGGACAGACATTCCGGAAACAGTGCGAACTGACATTGCCACATTTATAACGTCGTGGCCTTGTCGTCAGTGATAGTGCTGTATGGCAGCGCGTCAAATACATGTCAGACCGCTAATTATAAATGAGTGTAGTTGTATGAAACTACCCCAGATATCTTATCAAGAAGTGTGATTACATACTGATATCGGTGCATGTCTTGGGGAGTCATGCAGAGACGAATCATTCGTATAGCGACATTTCAAATTTCTGAAATGACATTTTCATACATTAAAGCTGCCCAAACAGGACACTTTGGAGCAATCACATTGAGGTCAAGTACGAGATTTGACTGCCTTTCTTTGTGTAATAACTATATTCGCTTTCCTATCAAGAGTGTAGTGTCATCTAAACACTGGGTGGGAGATTATGGTGAAAGATCCAAATGCAAATACATATAAACTTGCTCCTTGGCGAATCCTTGCAAAACTTACAAAGCCTTCATACTTTCTGAAGTGTGTGGCTAAGCTATTTCATCCATTATGCATTAAGGCATTGCTTATTCAAGCCGTGGAATCTGTTTAAGTTTTAAATATCTGCAAAGTAAAGTTTTTGTCACACAACATGATAACAACGAGACGTGTAGGTCGGGGGCTGACTTTTTTGGACACCTCCGGGAACTCAATTTGTGTACTGGCTTTGTTAGACTCCCCTGGAAACTCTATTTGTATGCTGACTTTGTTGGACTCCCCCGGGAACTCTATTTGTGTGCTGGCTTTGTTAGACTCCCTCGGGAACTCTATTTGTATGCTGACTTTGTTGGACTCCCCCGGGAACTCTATTTGTGTGCTGGCTTTGTTAGACTCCCCCGGGAACTCTATTTGTGTGCTGGCTTTGTTTGACTCCCCGGGAACCCTATTTGTATGCTGATTTGTTAGACTCCACCGGGATCTCTGTTTGTGTGCTGGCTTTGTTAGACTCCCCCGGGAACACTATTTGTGTGCTGGCTTTGTTAGACTCCCCCTGGAACACTATTTGTATAATGACTTTGTTGGAATCCCCCGGGAACTCTATTTGTGTGCTGGCTTTGTTTGTCTCCCCGGGAACCCTATTTGTATGCTGGCTTTGTTAGACTCCACCGGGACCCCTATTTGTGTGCTGGCTTTGTTAGACTCCACCGGGACCCCTATTTGTGTGCTGGCTTTGTTAGACTCCACCGGGACCCCTATTTGTGTGCTGGCTTTGTTAGACTCCCCATGGAACACTATTTGTGTGCTGGCTTTGCTAGACTCCCCCGGGATCTCTATTTGTGTGCTGGCTTTGTTAGACTCCACTTGGAACAGTATTTTTGTGCTGACTTTGTTAGACTCCCCATGGAACACTTTTTGTGTGCTGGCTTTGTTAGACTTCCCATGGAACACTATTTGTATGTTGGCTTTGATAGACTCCCCCTGGAACACTATTTGTATAATGACTTTGTTGGACTCCCCCGGGAACTCTATTTGTGTGCTGGCTTTGTTGGACTCCCCCGGGAACTCTATTTGTGTGCTGGCTTTGTTAGACTCCCCCGGGAACTCTATTTGTGTGCTGGCTTTGTTAGACTCCCCCGGGAACTCTATTTGTGTGCTGGCTTTGTTAGACTCCCCCGGGAACTCTATTTGTGTGCTGGCTTTGTTAGACTCCCCCGGGAACTCTATTTGTGTGCTGGCTTTGTTAGACTCCCCCGGGAACTCTATTTGTGTGCTGGCTTTGTTAGACTCCCCCGGGAACTCTATTTGTGTGCTGGCTTTGTTAGACTCTCCCGGGAACTCTATTTGTGTGCTGGCTTTGTTAGACTCCCCCGGGAACACTATTTGTGTGCTGGCTTTGTTAGACTCCCCTTGGGACACTATTTAGTATTCAGCAACACGCACGACGTCCACCAGGAGCTGTTGTCTGAACATGTACATATAACTTACACTTAACTTTAATCTACCCCAGTGGCACACACTGATTTATCATCACACAGATATTTTGTCCGAAGCCTTCTGACCACTACATACATTATGTATTACAGTACTTTAAACGTAGGGGCATTTGCATATAAACATCATGTTACTGAATCTATTTTGTCAATACATGTTTTGTTAATCTTGTGTAATAATTTGTTATTTTGAAAATAATGAATAAACTTATATAGTTTCAATTCAACTAAATATAGACAGAGTTAAACGATATGTTGCATTGCTATTGAAAGACAATTTACGTCAATGTGAAAGAAAACTTTCTATAATAAAGCTCACAAAATTTAGTCAAAGTAAGTGTCCTAAATTCCCATATATAGGTAGGTACCTCGTGTAGAATTTGTACATGTAAATAGAACAGCTTTAACAGCTTTTGTCGACATTATATTACTCGCAGACAACCGATATTTGCGGTATCGGTGTTGCAGGGTGGTTGTGTTTTAGGGGCATGACAGCACTTTCTCGTTTTACATGTGTAAAACAACACTATGAGGACCTATGAAGAGAATTAGAATGTTTATGTATACTATGCGAATAGGACTGGAATGTTAACCTACATACTTTTATTTATAAAATATGGTTATCTGAGGTGTGTTAAAGTTTGTAGCTATTTGGTTCCTGTCTGTGTCGTATTGCACCTGTACCAAACCAACACGCCCTAGAACGCTACTTAACAATATGCAAAGATATGCTTTTGTAATCCTTCTTGTCTGCACTTGGAAGACGGGCTGGTTTGAGTTGAGATTCTCCCGACCGTAAGAATAATGTAGTGTTAATGGTAGCAAAATACACGTAGACAGAGATTCACCCTGACTTATAAAACGAAATTGAGTCCATTCATCGTTTTAATATAACTTATAAATGAAACGAGTATTTTTATATTAGGGTAACACTATATACGTCGAACCTTCCAACATACAGGCTATTGATTGTACATGAACATTTCAATGGGAATACCTAGGTATCGCAACCCATAAAACAAAAGTAAGCGACAAACCGAGGGTTTTAGTCGAGGTACCACTGTCGCCAGAACTCGTAATGTATACTTTTACCAAGAATAATCTGTAATGTCAACGGAAAGATAACCATCAGATCGAATTTCAGTATATATTACGTCATGGCGTAAGCTTATAAAAGCACGTGTTTAAACGTTAGGTATCGGGGCTTTATTAATGGCACGCCTAAATATTAACCATTCGGTAGAGGGTAATCCTGCTATTTACTTTACGGCTATTTTGTATCGATTTTGACCACATTTGAAGAATTTGAACACATTGGAATTTTGACAGTTACGCTCAATCGATCTGACTACAGATCGATAGGTAACGGTTACATGTAGACTTCACTCTGGAACACAGGTATGTAGTGTCACAGACGACTAATCCTGACGTCGTGATCTAAACTCCACGGTTCATGCAAAGCCTGAGTACAGACACGGCTGTTTTGTGTACCTGGAACTGGAAATACATATTAATTCACCTTCAGGAACGTTCCGGATACTGTAGGTTATCCCATCAATTATTGACGTCAGATGACAGCAATAGTGGAGACGGGCTGCGTCCCGTCCATCCGTGACGTGCGTTATGCTGCGATCCGATACACCGACTTCAATGTAGCATTCGTCAGGTATGTCAGGCAACATGGCAGTTGCTTTGGGGTAGGGTAGCATGGGTGTAGATCAGGACCCTAAGTTGCAGACCCTGAGCAGGTATTGATGATGTGATTGTCCTGAGGTGCTACATCTAGGGCTAAGTTAACGTAGGTCTTGAACAATATTACAGTAGTATGTGAATTTGGTAAAAGAGGAGAGGGGTACGTAAGTTTGTTAACTGTTATCTCTGTGAGACGATTTAATTGTAGAGTTATATCCTGTGATTGGAGGGCATTTTTTTTTTGATGTAGGGCACGATTACAATCGCTTATTTCTCGTTACAATCAATAAGTAATTTAAACTTACCCGCAAGGATAATACCTTGAGTAAAATATTGATTTGTAGTTCATGGTTGAGTTCGGGATACCAATTGGGAAATGTTTGAAATTGATTTTATTTTCATTGCATTAATTGCAATTTATTTATTAATATTTTTCACCGTTATTGTCCTAAAATGAAAGCTTTATATCAAAGGCCTCTAGAATGCTTTATGGCTTTATTGCCTATCGTATGGTCCGTTGCCTCCGTAACAGGATACGAGCGCATTCAAGCAATATTCTCAGTGATGTCGCCATGTTTTCGCATATATATCGAATAACGATCTTTTGGATACAAGCAAAGCATAATTAGTCGATAAATATTTCGGTACGGTACAGCGGTCAACCTCTTCTATGTACACATACGAGGTATGGTAGATTTACCGACTTGATTGAGATGTTAATGGGCATTAAGCATTGATGATCCAACCGTCTGTTACGTCATACGTGTCCTTTTTACATAAGTCCGTTTGTTGTCAGGTAATCCGCTTACAGCATGTTTCTAACGGAAGCACCAGACGGAGGTATAATCAATAAAAGCGTACTACACGCTGTCATAAAGGGTTTGGTCGTTTACAGGGTCCGATTTAAGTTTTGTTTCCAGATCGTTCGACTTGAAATGCATCTGTGTTCTAACTCCTCTCATTTCAGCGCATGTCTGTATTCAATATTGGAGCTCTATGCACCCGAAAGTTGCGTTTCATGTGTTTTCAAGCTGTAGTCCAAAATATTTTTCTGAATAAAGGTAAATCATTTTTATTTGAACAGGTATACAATTTATTTGAAACGTTCTACATCTGCATTCAAACCAATGTACTCACACGTTCTACGAATAAAACCGATAACCTTAGTGTCATACTTTAGTATATAAACACTTGTTAAAGTTACGCTGATGACGTCACCACGTGATTAGGGTTTCATTGGATGTGTTGTAGACCTACGTATATCGGTAAGACTCGAGACGCATTACTGTTGTAAATCCATTTAAATTATATGTTTCAGAAGGACCCTTTATCTATAATGTTTACCGGTTAACAATCCACAGTTTTTGTTTGCAAAACGGCTCCTTCCTTCCTTTATACTAGGGTTAGATATCTTACCACGGTATGTCATAGACATATTTCGGACATATATGTGTTCTTTTATAAGGAATTAAAATACTATACAAATGTAGGTACGTCTACGTTTTGGAAACTCATATCTTTAAGAATATTACATATTTTATCAGTACAGTTACTGAAAGCTGAACATTTTGACAATCATTTTGCCATTTTTATAAACAACCGCAATGCCGATGTGGGCTTTTGAGATATTGCTGTAATGGTAGTGGTTGGGTCTGTGCTACCACGAGACGGTCATAACAATTCTAGCAGGAACACTTTTTTACAATTTCAATATTCATGAAAATGTCAAAGAAGATGTTTTATATTATCCTGCTTTTAAATGTTATTGATAAATTGTATGTCAATGAACAACTACGACTGTCTTTTGAAGTCCTGTTGTCGTCTGCTTCCAGCAGTTATGGCGGGAACCTTTACGAACCCAGAACGCGAGATCATATGAATTGCCTGTCGATTTAGCAGGGGTATTCTTTTACAATCAATTTGTTTCTCCTTGTCAAACACGCGACCTTTTTTTACTGGGTTTACACATGGATGTGAAGAGGTCAGACGGATGTTTGCCATAGCCCCGATGTCGAATGGGTATAAACCTAAGTGGACTCTCCATGTTTGCCATGGAAGAATTAGTTCTATATAAGCTGCGCACTACGGTCAATTAGGAAATTGTTACCGTTTCGTGTACCCTTGTGTATTGACATTCGTTCTATCATACAGGTTTCCCTGTGATCTGATATATTTATGGTGGTGTTAAGTGTCTACAAGATGATGAAAGCATTCTTTGCTACATGTAACTTCGACGGTTTGATCTTCAAAGAAACTATTTTTCACCAAAACTAATTTTGTACACTAGATGCAGTAGTTGGTATTATGAACAGGTATTTGTGAGTCACATTTCAGCTCCGTTATCTTACGAAATGTTTAATCATGAAATCAAATTTGCATCAATGCCGTCTACGTTTGCGTCTTCACAATACGAAGCAAAAGGGTTTTAAACTATTTTAAATAAAATGTATATACTTCCTATACAGTGATATACATTGTCGCTATAGATACTTTTCCAGACATGCTTTCCCACGTTTGAATCTCTGTGACTACTGTTGTCTATGAACACGCGTAACGACTTGGCGCCCTTTATAGAAATTACATCCATGTATGTAAATATATGTCATACAGAATCATACTGAGTCCATTGAGTACTTCAAATTTTATAATTACTGTATAAACAATATGTAAATGTGCAATATTATTAAAATATCATAAGATCAATGTAAATTAACCTTTTGTATGTATTAATGTTCTAAATGGTATGTAAATTCAAACTGAGACAAACCTTAGCAGATATGTTGACGAACTCTTATGTCCTTGTGAAAGAGATTCACAATCGATTTCACTTTAAGATAAGACGGAATATCAAATTAGCTATATTATTTTCAGTACTTCAATATGAACTGTTAATTGTGTAAAAAATTATAGAATGATAATTTCCTTTAACAAATAATTGAGTCAAGTTCCTATGCATAGGTATTGAGACCAAATACGTCCCATACACTCGACCTACTTTGGTATTGAAACCAAACGTGTCGTCAATTATATTCACAAGCCATACGTAAGCATGTCAGCTGTTCTATGGTCTAGCTTCGTCAAGTGGGGTTTTGACAGATTTTGATATATTGAGTTATATATTACGTATATATATAAAGCTGTACACGATTGTCATGGGTTAGTATCAGGTGGCAAGATTGCACGTACGGCTAAAGGTTATTTCAATACGATAACACCTTTGAATGACCCCCTGTTAGCTATCTATCATATCCTAGGTGTGAATGACAAATTTATCATCATCAGAGTATGTGCATTTAAAAATTGAAATTGAACTGGAATAATTTACACACCTTACTTTCCAAGTTCCTTCCCTAGATGACCGTTTCATGGACTGCGATAAGTAATAAGACACTAGACAATGTACGGGGCTTTGAAATTAATGATAGCGACTGGTGTACTGGTTGGATTCTCTCATCTCGTACGTTTACAAATACACCAAAGTAAACGGATTACCGCCCTATGTCTATGTACACTGTGCCCCCATCCCCAATACCTCATTCAGTGATATGCACAGCGTGAAATCGATCTATTGGTAAGTGTCCTTTCTGTACAACCGTACATCCGAGACCTCCATGATTTTTTACTAGACCTCCGCGAACACTGCCATCGCCACCAGTCTTGGAACATGTAGGGAAAACGCAAATAACGAGCGTTTGTTCCAGCGCCATATACTTCATTAATACATGTGTTCTGTAATATCACGTTGTTTTTCCTGTGACGTCAGTTAAATTCTAGGTTTGATGTAGAAAATAAATACCAACAAACTCGAACCTGAATGAACTTTAACATGCCATGCTCTGATGCAAACGTAAAATTAAGACATGAAATAAAACCAAAAAGGTCACAAAAATATGATTACATCAACAAGAAATGCAACCCCGTGCTATGCTTGTCGGTGTAGAGTAATAAGTCACATCAACAATTTGTAGTAAGATCCCATTGGTCACTTAACATGAACTGGATCGAGTTGAGTTAGGCACTCATTATACTCTCACTTATCGCTTTTCTATGGCCAACATAAACCTTTACTAAACCGCAGTCCGTGCTAGTGATGTCGAAATTAGTACCGTTAAACCTGTATATCTATCGGTGCGGACACAATTACAAGAACAGTAATTCCAAATTTTTAAATCACAAACCCTCTTCATTTACCCCACACATAGACTGACAGAGCACGTCCATTGTGTATAACCGTACTTCAATTGATGTCCATGGTGGGGACATGGGGAGGTGTCTATTTCATGCTTCAGTGAACTTCCTGAATCCTGACGAATCGTATTTTAAGTGGTTTAAATCGTAGTTTTGTCCGTCACCAGTCTTATAGAATTACCTGTGTCAATCGAAACACACCCTCTATTTCTTTTTATGATATGAAAAATGTGTGTTATTGAAAAAGTCACCTTTCCTGTTTCGCGTGACTATTTAACTTTGTGAACTCTGGATATGTAGTGCAAACATATATATATATATATATATATATAATATATGGGCAAGGAAGAAATAACAACAATCCAGACAAAGGGAATTGTCAATTTTTCAGGGCAATCCGCCCCTTTTTCAATACAGAAACATGAACATTTACATATAACAACATATAACAAGGGTAAACAGTCACTATGAAACAACACTACAGCATAAATTACATAAACCAAAAACAAATAATCACTTTTGAAATATGCTGCTGTAATCGCATACCCAGTACCTAATTATTGTAGAACATTCATCTTGAATACTTGAGGTCAAGTGAATTAATAGAAAAGATCTAAACATATAGACAGTTGGCATACATCATTTCGGTATAACATCACCACGGGATTACATTTTCTAAACCCATAATATCACACAGGAATGTGACAGGAAAGAACATTTAACAAACAGACGAGAACTGAATTGTGGTTATTCAAGTACACGCTTTTGTTTTTGTTAGGGTATACGCACTATTTAATGTGGTATGAAGACGTAATAGAGTCGGTCAATACAAACATACTGGTTCACACTAATCACAATCCATACATGTCATCACTGGTATGGGGTTTCAGTAATATGATGATGCATAATACCGTTTTACTTTTATCGATCTGACCACATACATCAGGACAGATGACACATGTGGTGCAGAAAAGGTTTAACCTACCTGAACACCTTGCTATTTTTTTGTTTAGCGCTCATGGTCGCTTTTTTCAGTTCGAGAGATCTTGTCTTTGTGTGTTGACGATTTGGTACACTTTATATTGATCTTACTTTTATATTCCACATTGCTATGGTAGATAAATAACTAGACAGGTATATAAGGTAATATACGTAATAGTTAAGTCGTCTTCACGAAGTATCAGAACAGGTATCAAATACATTAAAGTGTTGTCCACACCTATGTCGGAATAGACTAGGTGTATAAGATAGTGTTAATGATAGCCAACGTAGACTTAGTGAATACCTACTGCACTGACTTGCACAGGTAATATGTAATTAAGGTAGTGTTGGACTTCAGGTGTAATAACGTATATGGCTTGTAATTTATACCTCAATTAGGTTTATGTACCGACAGTCAATGTCTATATTTACCTAGCATTTACTTGTTACGGAAATGCCATATATACATGCCGTAATATTGATGTTAATTCAACCAATATACATTTGAATACATGCACTTTAAGGTATTCTCCAGAGTTTGTAGTGTGTGAATTCCTCTTTGATGTTATGTCAGCGTGTTAAACAGTTTGCATTTTATTTCTGTTCGTTACATCAATGTATTACAGTTTAATTAAGTTTTACTAGCCTCGTCAAACTGACATTGTAGGGGTGTTTGAGTATACTACAAGTGCAAACTTCAAGGATTTTAATTAAGAGAAAACTGTTTTTTATCAAAGCAACCGTTTTAATCTGTCTGTGCCATGTCAGTTTTGCCTATTGACACCGATTAGATATAATCAGATATTGTTATGTGTCTCTTTGTAAGATATAGAAAGTATTTATTATTTGTGCCCAGCTGATCCCCCCAAATTACACTTTGATATTTTGTATTGGCTTGCTAGATTGTATTCCGTATTAGAAAGTGTACACCTCACTCGATAGTTTGTTTATGTGGACCATATATCCGTACTGTCCTTAGAGCTCTATACATGTGTCTCATATGCACGTACTTTGCATAAGCTGATTGGTCAATCCTGATGAACGTACTTATGTACATAACATATAGAGTATAACTGTTGGATAGGTGTATACAGTTTAATACTCACGAGTTCCAAGTAACAAGTCAGAGTCAGTGCATTTTATTGATAAATACTAGGATTAGACATAAGACATGAATCATGCATTCGTTCTATCAATAATACAATACTTTGTATCCCAATAATATCCGGTAACAGACATGGAATAAGGTCATTTAAAGTAAGCAAGGGTCTCATACTTTCATATTTTAACATCAGATGTCTTTGTTTAGTTGTGAAACGTTTGAAATGATATACCAAATTAAATAATTGTGTTACATACAAATGGAGCTGAGAGGAGGGTGTAAAAGTTCCCCAGAGTTCCTGACATAGTAGACTTTGGAATATTATTGAGTATTAAGGAATAATGTCTGAGAAAAAAAGTATTTAGTCATCAGTGTTCCTTACACAGGTCTGCTGGGCATAATCAAATCCATTACGTGTGTGTTCTCTCTCCCTCCTGCAGGGTTTGCGCTCATATATATACCATTAGTCTATTAAGATTACAACTAGCAATTAATACACTTAAGGATATAAAAGGTTCAGACCTTCTTCTTGCTTTTGAAGAGTTTAGTCACATTAAGTAGGATATATTTATGCATTGCACCAATGAATTATTTTGAACCATTTCACAACGTATTATTTGCATTTTTTTTCTATGAATATACATATTTAATGTTTTAAGAATATTTCAACAAATGGTGCATTTATAATTTTATCGCTGAATTTATAAATTCGCGACAGGTGGTAAGACATTATTATGGCCACAGTTGTATATTGCCTTATTTAACGCTCTAAGTGTCCCCAATGAGTTCATTTGTAACTAGCTTATTAATATTCTTTCACAATATATTTGAAATGTATGAAACATTTTATACAAAAATATCCGTTAACCTTTTTCCTGTCTGCTTTGAACATTTCCAAATACAAGCCCATTGTGTAAATATTCATGTGATTTTCCCTGATGTAGTCAAGGTGTAATACAAGCCTTAATTTGTATGGAGTTTTAAACGTTTTTGTTCTGCCATAAGCAGTTATCCCAAATCATAACGACGTATTCAACTGACTGTTTGGTAGATGTAAGTAAACTTGTACATCTTTAGTAAGATATTGCTCTCAAGTAAGGTATTTTTATATAATACCTTTCAGTGAATTCATTATGTGTTTCCCTCGGTGATGTATTTAAAGGATGGCGCATAGTATGTGTAAGTGTAAACATACCTCGTGCTTTTATTTGACATTCTGTTATCATGTTGGATGGAAATTTGTGTTGTGATTCCAGCAATGTATCGGGAATAATGACACAATATTTTCGTTTTTGTTTGTTTTTGTCTTACAGCGTGTCTGAATTAGCCGGAATACCATCGTACTTCTGATGTTGGTAACATGTAATTTACAGGATTTTATGTCACAAATGCATTCCTAATTTGTCTTTTATACATTGTTATATTATATACATAGTATTTAACTCTTTTGTTTGTAGAATATTTGTTTCCTGGCAGTGGTAAGATTATCATTTACCAATTTATTACTGACAACCATTGTAATGAAACACATCGACATCATTTATCATACGTAGACTGGTTCCTCCTCATTAGACAATTCCTGTTGCTCACTCCCACTATGAATGCTGTGTTAAATATGTCCTGGTCATGAAATCATTTAATACGCTTGGAATCATTAAGAGAAACTACGGTAAGATAAAGTTGTCGATGTCGTTTCATTCACAATGGTTTTATACTTGTTTAATATGCACGTGTAATAATGGTTAATGAGCTAGAGGGAATGACTAGACTGTGCTAGAAAAGGGAGCTAATTACAATTGTATGACGAAAGCATATATTGACAGCAAGCAAACTGGGCTAGTGGACCACTTAGATATGCTTTTATCTAGTTATATTTTGTATAACAATAATTTAACGGTTAAACTATATGATGTAAACAGAGTAATGTGAATGCTCGTTGAATACTCATATATAATCATTGTTTAACGTTTGTAATAACTTCTTACAATTATCTTTATTATTGTTGAATCGATAAAAACAATAATATAAAGCATGGTTACACAACACAAGGTATAACACCAAAACTACAACAGAATTTGAAACACTAAAACTGTAACACAAAGGCAAAACACTAAAACTGTAACACCAAGGCAAAACACTAAAACTGTAACACAAAGGCAAAACACTAAAACTGTAACACAAAGACAAAACATTAAAACTGTAACACAAAGGCAAAACACTAAAACTGTAACACAAAGGCAAAATACTAAAACTGTAACACAAAGACAAAACACTAAATCTGTAACACAAAGACAAAACACTAAAACTGTAACACAAAGACAAAACACTAAATCTACAACATACATCTAAGTTATAACACGAAAATTACATAAAAAATCCTAACACTAAAGTACAAAATACATATAACTCTGAAACTACAACACCAATACCAAAATTGCAACAGAAGTCCTTACGGTAACACTGCATTATTTACATGATATATATATATTTTATAACTGTTATTTGCTGTAGTTAAGCATGCGGGGTTATGGGCTGTCTTTACATGTCGTTATAAATGTTTATGTACTTAAAAATGTATTTGTGGTTATAAATGTATATTAAAACATGAGTCACAGTAACGCTAATCATTAATTTGGCCATGGCTATATTTCGTCGAGACTTATCAGTTCAGTTTGTTCTGGGGGTTTATAGGCTTGGAATGTATATTTTGGACATTATTTATGACAATCATAGAAATCTTTAGAAGTTATATCGAAAATCTTAAAATAAAAGTAATTCATTTTATTTGAAGATATGAAATCATGGAACTGTCGATTATGAGTCAATTCACATCATAGCAATTGATTATTCCGCTACTCCAAACTAGGGTCTCGTTTCTATTTCAATAGGGCAGATTTTCAGTGTGATATAGAAACGTTTAAATTCACACACAGCTGATGTAAAGAGGACAGCTAATTTCAGTTCACGTTTTATCGAAATCATTACGACCTAGTTTGTTTTTAATTGGTAAACGTTCAAATAAATGGTAAATTTAAATGACAAACTTATTGATTAATGTGAAATAAATTATATTCCCAGTGTATGTTTTAATACAAAAATAGAAAAACCTATCATAGAAAAATATTCGTTTCCTATTAAGTGTCTATGGCGATATTTACTGTTGGGCTATTAGAATTATAATATATCTGTTTAGTGCTTGTATATTTAAGCAAATTTAACAAAATATACCTCACTTTGTGTTAAAGTTCATATACAATATCTTTGTCACTTCAATGTAAAAATAAATGCCAAATTACGCTCTTATTTTGTTAGCAAAATTAACTTAAAGGATTCAAGTATCCCAGATAATTGTTGAATTCATTTAAAGCTGTGGTACTTTATTTTTCTGCTATAAAACTGAAATGTTGCTACTTTTACAATCATTTTTGTTAGTTGTGTTTGCGATCCCAGATGACATTTTCATGTGCATATTTAACTCGTATATGTAATTGCAATTTCCATTGGATTTCTCGATTGTATAGCGATATAAAAGGAATTATAATTATGACTTTTCTACATGTATCTTTTTACTGTGTGTAAACGTATATCTGTTATAAAACAGATAGATATATCCTAAGACAAAATTAGCTAAAACTATTTCGTGCGCGTTTGAAGAATCGGAGTCTCTCTATTCAAGTACATGATCAATGATATGCTCATAGGATACTGCCGCCGATATGATCAACCCAGGTGAGTAGTACGTATTCGATAACGTGTTCCGTTGGCTATTGTTGAGCCCCTTAATCGAATCTATCGATCGTACATTATTTCAAAGAAGCTCACATCAGAAACATGATGGTATACGAAATCAACCGCATTTGCCCTCAAGACGTATTCTGAATTTTGAACAATGTTTGGAAAAATGATAATGAAGCAACGACTGCTATGGGCAGGAAGACAAATCTGAAGAACCTCTGAGAAACAGTCTGGTTTGGCCGGGTTGAGGACTGTTGTCGTCAAGTTATTGTAGGGTAAAGGTGACTAAGGTGACGGAGGTAATACTCCCTAAACCTAGAGAGTATGCCATGTCCATCGAACAACTCGTTGTCATTACCTCCCTTATCACAGCTGAGCATATCCTTCAACAACTCAACAACTTGTTGTTGGACAAAACACAACCATTAGATCAATCTCCTAGAATTTGTCAAAGAATATCTTAGTGTAGAACGAAATGATGATTATCTAGACACGAACGAAGCATTTACACCTGTAAGCCTCCCACGGTGCTAATATTCCTGCTGGAGACAGGATGCAATTGAATGCGGAAATCGGGTTAAGAAATGTTTGATGGGACAATGCTTATAGAAACAAGCCAGCTGGTCTTCGTGACACCATAACATCTACCAACGAACCTTGATTGTGTTCTAATGCAAACCTATGTCTGGAGGTACTCCTTTGTATGCCATTAATCTCAGCTGAACGTTTTGGGTTGACGACGCAGTGTGACTGTCGTTGCTGGTACTGTTATATGCTCACATATATTTCGATGTGGATCCTTATGTTCTTGAATCCAGAGTTGCCGAAATATACGTCCATCGCTTGGTGAATCTTCGTGTGAAGAGACAGATACGACCTTGTATGAAATATACGTCCATCGCTTGGTGAATCTTCGTGTGAAGAGACAGATACGACCTTGTATGAAATATACGGCCATCGCTTGGTGAATCTTCGTATAAAGAGACAGATGCGACCCTGTATGAAAACTCAAATCGTCCTCAGCCACCCATAAACATTCTGATTATGACAGTTTTGATTTACCCTGTTCATAACATCTTGACAAAATAGTACACTTTGAATAAACTATTATGTTATAACAGAACACAACACTGTAGAGGTGCAAATCCAAGAATGTTGTCCATTTAAACACACCAGAAAGGTTCTATATTTTCTTATAATGACCTTGCACCAACCTTCGTTTGGAGGAGATTGGGGCAACCCCAAATTAAGCCCAACCCCTACTCCAGTCTTTGGCTATGACTTGTTCTGAGGTCTACCAGATAAATACGCTGGCTTCGTGTACGTACGCGCCTGGATATTCTTGTATAGATATATAGATATTGTTTGCTGTGAACACTCCTTGTTGTACTAACGGACGTTTTTACGACGAGCAAAATTATCAAAACAATTAAACATTATTCATTGATATACGTTCAAAGATGCTATATAAAACTTTTTAATCGATATTTTGTAAACAAATTGATATACGGCGTATTTGCAACAGAATTAGCAACATTATATATGATTAGAGTTAAAGGCAAGCACACCGACTGGTGCCATAACCCCTCTGTGACCAAACAGACGGCTTTGTCCAATTCTCGTGCCATATCTTTGTGTTCCGTTTGTCAAATACGTATTCCGATAAACTGAAATAAATAAATATTTGACAATTCGATAGCGACGGGAGAGCGGTGATAACCTAACACTGAAATATACAATGTCCGTGCTATTTAGCCAACCGATCAATATCGATCCCGACGGCACTTCTCGACGACTATTTTTCGGATATATTTTAGTGCTTCTGATATTTCCTACTCCAAACCACCGATGTTTGTTTACGATTTAACTGACGTACGTCGTTGTGGTGAAGGAGATTACGAGCGTGTGTTCCAGCTGTACAGTTAAGACGTTTGAAGGGTCAACGTATACTTACAAAGTTTCCTTTTAAAGTAGGACTTCACCTGTTATGGCGCTTTCTTGTTACATGCATTTCCGTTAATTACTACTAGTTTACCCAATAGTATCATACATTCAGAGACATTCTGGGTTTGTGAAAACTCGTATAATACGTTTAAAAATCAGTCTGGGTTTTTGAAAATTCGTTTAATACATTTAAAAACAGTCTGGGTTTGTGAAAACTCGTATAATACATTAAAAAATAGTTCGGGTTTGTGAAAACTCGTATATTACTTTCCGAAACAGTCCGGGTTTGTGAAAACTCGTATAATACATTCCGAAACATTCCGGGTTTGTAAAAACTCGTATAATACATTCCGAAACAGTCCGGGTTTGTGACGGGGAACGGATACAACAGTTATTGGAGTATATCTATAACGTATAGTCATGTACACATCACCGCTGCCACCGAAAGAATAACACAATTCTGTTGCTATGGATTTTAATATACAATTCTGTCGCTATGAACATAAAAACATGCATGTATGGTGTGGTACTATGGATATAAATATACACCTCTGTTGCTATGGACATGAATACACACCACTGTAGCTTTGATTATGATTGTTTACCTCTGTTGCCATGGACATAAATACACACCTTTGTTGCTATGGACATGAATACCCACTACTGTTGCTATGGATATTAATACACACTTCTGTTGCTAAGGACATAAAAACACACCGCTATTGCGATTGACATAAGTCCACACTTCTGTTGCTATGGACATAAATACACACCGCTGTTGCTATCCACATTAAATCACACTTCTGTTGCTATGGACATCCAAAGCATCACAAATGAGACTTTTGTCTTGTTAAAAAAACAATTCCTGAACTACAAAATTGAATAAAAATCGTACCAATTGATCTTGTCATTTTGTGAAGAGATTGAACCTTCAGCGCTCTCAAATTTAAATGGCCACCGTAATAACTAGTGTGCCAGATTTAGTTTATTGAAATCCTATTGGAAGCTAGGAGGGACTTATACGATCAACACTTATATGTCCTTAGATGAGTACTGCCACGCCCCATGATTATAATTATGTCACATAATATCTGGTGCTTTACAGCAAAACAATGACATCAATTTTAGAAATCAAGGGGGAAACATTAGCGTTTTCAATCAGTGTTATATCTCCGGAGATATTAGCGTGTCAATCAGTGTTATATCTCCGGAGACATTAGCGTGTCAATTAGTGTATATCTCCGGAAACATTAGCGTGTCAATTAGTGTATATCTCCGGAGACATAAGCGTGTCAATTAGTGTTATATCTCCGGAGACATTAGCGTGTCAATCAGTGTTATATCTCCGGAGACGTACAAGCGTTTTTGTGTTGGAGGAAGGGGTCACGCAGTAGCATTTTATCAGATATTGGTAATATTTGTAAACATTCCATTATTGGTATTATATATAACACTCCGATGTCGATACATTGTAATGATATCAAACTCAAATATAACAGCCCGGTAATTGCTAAAATATGTAATAATCTTCTGTATGTTAAATTCATTGTTTGGCGAAATAATTAAACAATTCTCCTTAAATCTTATATTGTTGGTTTCAATCATTTCTTATCATATACTCAATATGTTTTTAAGTCTTCAAAGCATGCTTAACTTCGGATAATAAAGATAAGTTAAGTTCAATTTGGATTACAATAATGATATTGACATGTCTATGTCTGAGGGAAAACTGGAATCAATACGCTCACACAATCTTTACCGTGATCCGTCGTGTGAATCATGGCAAAGTCATGACATTTCAATATTTTTTAATAGTAACCATGTATAAAACGTATGATTGACACCAGAGCTATGAATTGCTATCTGAAGAGCTCATTGAAAATGCGCGGATCCTATCTATCCGTTAAGGCGATGAAAACAGTTGACGCAAGACTTACATTTAAACTTATCTGATTATTACATTAAAAATGAATTACATATTGGACTCTGAGATTTAAATTCATAGAATAAATGGATTTGGGGTAATCTTTATCAGTAATCGGATATAGGAATATTTCATATACTGTAAAACCGAAACGTTTAATGACCAAACCAGTTCAGAGTAGTTATAAGGTACCATATTTACATCAAAAGGTGACAGTGTGGCCACGTGGAAGTCGTATGTGGATTTGGTGTATATTTATAAATTGAAACGACAATTACGAAGATCAATAAAATAAAACACCACAATATATGTTACTACATTTAATAGTGTAAACTACTCCACATCAAGGTACCTACTGAAGTAACATAACGTGTTAACGTAGCGTACATATTACACATAACAAATGCATTGATTTTTTGCCGAATAGATTTTTTAAATTATTTTTTATCAAAAAGTAATTTAGACATATCTGAATGATCTAAATCTAAATATATCTTTCGAAATAAATAGGGTGATTTGTTTGAAGATCCTAATGGTATTAAGTTGACTACGGGGAAACGATATTTTGATATGACTAATGTGTCTGTGTATTCGTAATAAAGAGTTGTATGATTAAACGGTTTAGTTCTAACAAACAGTGCTGTAAAGAGTGTTACTATCCCAGTCAATCATGTACTCTGCAGTTACTATCGAGCCTTGGAACAAAAGTATCACCCTTTAGGCATGTGTAAACAATCTCCAAACTCCATCAAATTGCTCTAATAATTGTGATCAGAATCGTTAGCAGTGGGGCGGAAAACTTCTTTTTGATCGTATATCAACCTCGTCTCTTGTTCTCGGTATGTCGCCATTGTTATACTCGTGCTTCGAGTTAAAGGTCACCATTCAGACGATTGTATATAATCTGAACACCGGCCAGATTATTCAATTATGAAATCGGATTTACGCTTGGTTTTTTACATATAGAATGAACACCATGTTAGCCACTATATAAATCGGTGTGTTGAATCGAGCATGCACTATTATCGAAGCATTTCAGAACTATAATACACTGTTAATGGCTTAGTAAAAACATGACTGACTGTCTTGTGTCGTAGCTTTGATATCCAGTGAAAGCAACGTCATATATTGACATCCTATGAAAATAACGTCATAAACTGACATCCTTTGAACGAAACGTTATACGTTGACATCCTCTGAAAATAACGTTAAACATTAAAGACATTTGATCAATATGTTATACAAATTCACGACATTTGAACAATTAATGTCTTGAATTTCGCTTTCTCGATGCTCTGGTCACAATGATAGAGTGATAGAAGATACCGTGTGCTATTTTTATCGTTTTACAGATGACAGATCTGTGTACATCTAGACGAACCCCAGATAATTATTGCGATTTCAAAGTCACCTAAGATAATAAAGGTTTATTGATTGGATGATACTACTTCGTCTCGTCTCGGACCTCACTGGCAAACACTGCCAGAGGTGTACTTTTGTATATAGAGACGATCAAATATGCATCAGCCCTAGTCATAATAGGTCTGAGCGGCGAGATGTTGTACTAGAGGTAACTGCGATCAGAGACACTGACCGAAATCAATGGCGGCCCCGTGTCATATTAATTGTCTCTCTACGTGTGTTTGACTATTGCCAACCTCAACAATGATTACCCCACATAGAGTACATTCATCTGGTGTAAAAAAAAGAATGCCAGAAAATAATTCAAACCCATATCCATGATAATAAGAATTAAAGGCAGTGCTAGTTTGTTTTAGCAATTAAGCATGGTTCTCTGTAATGATACCTGTCGGTGTATATAAATAATATATAGATAAAAATATCCCACATCGGCATTGGTCAGTGGGTATATACTTTGGCATATTTGCATTGACCAACTTTATACAATTTGCCACAAACATAAGCCGGTGATATACACATTGACAAATCAGCATAAGCCAGTTGTATACACATCGACAAATTGACATTAGCCAGTGGTATGCATATGGACAAATGACATTAGTCAGTGGTAAACACATTAACAAATTGACATTTGCCAGTGGTATACACNCACATGAACAAATTGACATTTGCCAGTGGTATACATATGGACAAATTGACATTAGCCAGTGGTAAACATTTGGATAAATTGACATTAGCCAGTGGTTTACATATGGACAAACTGACATTAGCTAATGGGATACATATGGACAAATTGACATTAGCCAGTGGTATACACATGAACAAACTGACATTAGCCAGTGGTATTCATATGGACAAATTGACATTAGCCAGTGGTATACACATGAACAAACTGACATTAGCCAGTGGTATTCATATGGACAAATTGACATTAGCCAGTGGTATACATATGGACAAATTGACGTTAGCCAGTGGTTTACATGTGGACAAACTGACATTAGCCAATGGGATACATGTGGACAAATTGACAGTAGCCAGTGGTATAAACATGGACAAATAACATTAGCAAGTTGTATACACATGGACAAATTGACGATAGTCAGTGGTATATATATGGACAAATTTACAGTAGTCAGTGGTATAAACATTGACAAATTGACATTAGCAAGTTGTATACACATGGACAAATCAATATAAGTAAGTTGTATACACATTGACAAATTGACATTTTCCAGTGTTATACACATTCAGAAATTGACATTTTCCGGTGTACACATATTGACAAATTGATATTAGATACCGGCTTACAAAAAACAACTTCGGCGCCTAGACCTATTAGTCGTGTACATTGTAAGAATAGGTGATATACATAGTCAAGAAGTCAGGTCAACTAACATGTAATTAGTAAGGCTGGCTAATGTTACATGATTTCCTACGTTTAATCGATATGCATCACAGGTAAGATATGCTATTTCAGGTAAAACGCACGGCATATTATTTTATGTGTCGATATTACCACAGATACACGGTGACAACACTTCCTGCTGTTTTGGTTGTACCCCTGCTGATTAGACCTATGAATATCACGATAGTTACTTGTGGTTGAAGTCTTTCTCTGGTACAATATAGCTTACATAATATATGTTCTCTAATGTGTTAATGTTTTCTGTTGTTTCAGGATGAGCCAGTCGGAAGTGTTTCGACCATCAAACGGAGATTTAATTGCGCGGCCAGGTCCCGTCGACGAAGGTTTCATGGCGTCCGTTGACAGTTTTAGGAAGCTTGGAAGTCGCCCTTCTACCAATGGAGGATACCGATTCGGCCAGCTCAGCCAGAACTCGTTCTTCACTCGCCATAATCCTCACCCAAACAGGGTCAGGCACATCAAAGGTAAGCCTTGTGAAATCTTATCACAAATATATCTATCCCATCGAAAATCCTTACGTGTACCTCTTTGAAATCTTGGTGTTTACTTCGTTACAATCCTGATGTTTACATTATTTGGAATTCTGATATTACCTCATTGGGAATCATGATGTTAACTCATTGGGAATTCTGATGTTAACTCATTGGGAATTCCGATGGACACTTCGTTGGAAACCTGACAGAATATGTACCTCATTGTTCACCGTGAGCTGTGTCTGTTGCGTGTCCACAACCGCCAGAGTTATCGTATATATTCCAAAGAATATGAATGCTACTTATTTATTAAGTATAAATAATAAATATTCTGACGACTTCTTTGTGTATTCACACAAGCAAGGAGTCATATGAGAATCAACCCTGCATTGTGTAGTCATGTACACAGTAGCAATCAATAATAATAACAATATCTAGTCTTGTAAATGGTAACATTACTTATTATATCACATTACTAAACGGAACTTGGATTATAGAAATATCACAGTCGTATTAGATCACACTGAGGATTGAATTGATTAAATTAGTTTTTAACTTGGATAACCCATAAAACCACAATGCAGCTTATTCCAATAAGGTATGTTTTCACTAGTCACACTGTCAATGAGCAAAGTGAAATTAAACATTACTCTTTACAGTCAGAGCTCCACTTATCCTTCAATTGAGAGGCAGTTTGATTTGTTTTGTCTTGTACAGTCGAACCCTCCTTAAGTAATTATCTAAGAGACATATGTGCCTTATACAGGCAACCCTCTATAATTACAATGTAATTCATCCGAGAGGCAACCTTGCTTTGAACATTTAAACGTTTTCTAAAGTAATGAATGAGAGACAACCTCGATACCAAACCCTCTCTCAGTATATGATGAGAGAGACCACATTACCTTGTCCAACAAACCTCCTTAGTGGGTAATACTTAATTCCCTTTCCTACTTCCTTTTTATGATATTGTTGAACAGGTACACTGGGTGCGTGGGATGTGCACCTGTAGTTTGATTAAATATTCCTACCATTTTACGAATGATTTATACATCCTATCAAAAGAAAATTTCTAATACGTTTCAAGCTTCATTTGCCGTAGTCGATGTAAGCTCGATCTCAATTGTAACTCGCTAGTTCGCGTTTGGTACTCCTTTCCAAATGTTATGTAACCATTCTAGGTGGATTTAACGCATAGAGTGACACCAAAATGAGTGTGTGTATTACCAGGATCAGCCCAAACGTAAGTCGTAAAGTACGACAACGGCTTGTTAGGCCACGACACTCAGACTGCTTCCTGACAGTTTACATGTCGTCATAGCTACAAGGCATTACCCGCTATTGTTCGTGGACTATTACTTTTAACAAAATAAAAACGTAATTCGGTTGGAATTCTTGTGTGTGTGATTGCCGGATAATACTGTCGTTCCCTATACACACGTGGCCGTGGAGCGTGAAGTCGGTCATTGTCCGTGGACTAGTCTCCCCGTCACGTAGGATCAACCGGTTTATATAATTGCCTGTTTTTAATTGTGTTTAATAAATTCACAATCGTATAAAAGCTTTAATTATACATTTAATATATATACACTATTTATTGTTAGTTTTATTCGGGGGGTGGAAGGCAGATATTACATCTAGGGTAAGATCATGAGATTGTTTTTCTTTGATTGATCAATGCTCTGCATGGACACATGCGGCGGTGAGGTTGGATATAGATCACAATATGGTATCGCGTTTGGAAAATTATAGAAAAAAAATGTGATTTTATTACAAAATATTTACATTGTAGTTCCACCAAAATATTTACATGTTTACTTTACTTGATAAGATGCTTTATAAAACAGGTCACCGTTTTAGTTTTAATTTCTGTGCAATCAAACCTTTTATTTTGGTAAAGTCATCATCTATATCCGAGTATATCACATTGACAGGCGATGAGAAGAACATCAAGACTTTGGTCAGTTTAACAAATGTACACTTGTAACAAAAGACGGACATACAAAAACACACTCTTCCAAATCTACAACGACTCTCATATCAAGGAAATATTATCTTCCCGATATATTTTATTAGATATGTAACTAGATATCACCTCATCTTCTAGCTCAAAAAATTATTACATAGCGCCAAACAATTAGGAAACAGCCACATGAAAGCATTGGGATTGTGTATCGATATGATTAAATTATTTATTTGTGTTCGATGGTGGACTAACACTGCAATCTCTTTGGCCGAAGCGCAAAACTATTTTTTTAAGTAAAAAAGTATGTAAGACAAACATTGTAGCACCTCGCATTATGCAAGTAACCCACTTAATAAATATATTTTACCGTACAGGCCTCAAACCTTCAGTGCTATGTTATTTTGAGGTCGGATTATTGTGTAAAAACACAATTGTACGTAAAATTCTGTCAATATTTGTTTTGTCCGCTAATTTTGTTTATCGAGTGAGCGTGATGCAAGGCCAGGTACAAACTTTCTTTAAGTTGTTTCTTAAAGAAACCTATAGTTTTCTGAAGGGAAATGTTTACCCCGAAAGTAATATCAGGAGATTAGATATGAAAAAAAAAACAATGTAGTGGCAGGCATTATGATATCATTAATGGAACCTGTACATTTTAACAATGTACCCGTCTCGGAGCCCGAATAAAATAAAAAGTCAAATTTAATTTCACTCATTCATCTTTATTAGAATATCACTGTTGTCTTTACGTTAAAAAAAAGAATATTGTAAAATGTAAAATACTAGTTGGTAAGACTAGCCAGAAATGTACCAACAGGTTCACGATGCTTTGTATTGACTTCAGTAAATGTTGAATTTATATCAGATGTACTGAAAAACATTTCTCCAGCTCTAGATCTGTAATATGTAAATATGAATTCTTGGGAAAATGTTGCTCCTATTGAATTACATGCAATATATGGTGTCCGTATATGACGTTTGTCCTGCTAGGAAACATGCCTAAACATGCCTAATACTTAATCAAACCCAATGTTCACAGGCTCCTTCCTCAAGGTGATATACTTGAAACGGCTGTAAAAAAACCCGGGATTTCATATTGTATCAAATTTCTGTTTTACAGGTCTTTTAGATGTGCCTATCTGTGCTGTGAATGACAATGGCTACTTTTCTAGTCCAAAGTACTCCTTGCAATTCCCTCCAAACGCTTTTAACAACAACAAGATGAACAACCACGGCAAGGTTCCCGTCAACGCCATCAACGTTAACTCTCAGCTCCACCCCATCAATACCGTGACGGGGCTACAGTACTTCACCGGCCTACAGAGCTACCCCTGGAGGGAAAAGGCCATCCCCAAAGTCGGCATGGGTGAGTGAGCAATTTATCATTGACAACAACATGTAGAGTGATGCTCCCTTCCCTGTCCATGTGTATTTGAAACGTTACCTGAAATAGAATCTATTTGAGTTCTAGAGTAAGTATGAGCAAATAATTACTTGGCATTGAATAGTTACTGATTATTTTCAAGCATTCAAACGTTACGTAAAACAACCCGTTTTATAGCAGTTGTAGAAAATAATAACCAAGGTCTGAAAGCTAATACAATTGATATTGCACTGCCATCATTACATTAAACAAGGAGGGTAAACAAAGAGCATGATTGTTTATATGGTGTTAAACCGTTACCACGTCCAATTCAACTACAAATCCAAACAGAAAACCGCCTTTCAATATTTAATGTCGTTTAAATGAGTCCTTGGGGGCATTTTCGTGCGATGCAGTGTTGAGGTTTTTCAATTTGATTATAAATCACACCTTGAATGAAATTGGTATTATGGTGGATACTTCTGTAAACCTACGTTCTTAAATCATTAAACTATATTTTAGTTTGAACACTAACGTTTGCGCCGATTCTGACGATTATCCCTATCTGCTTTTTAATTAGCGAGCGGGACACCTCGAACTGACGTTAGGGGTAATGTCAGGTCGATCGGGTCGCTTAGGTACTCGTACAGCTACAATCATTTGTTGCGGTGATGCAACCAAGGTCTGTATGGAATTAAGTCACGTGCTTTTAGTGCAGACCATCACTCAACGTAGTCCAGCTTGGAAGTTTGAGAACACGTGACAATTTCACAGAATTTCGGAATGTTTCCACAAATAATTAACGTTTTGATGTGATATGAGTAGACTGACATTTTAGAGGCAATTGTGAGTCCAAAGGACACATAATAATTTACGTTAGAAGTGCATTGGAGTTATCCTTCTTACCACGTCGTGATATTAATACTCATTCCGCCATAGCTAGCACCAGCCGAGTTTGTGGATTGTGGATTGTGTTTCTTGAAAAGATATACATGCATAATATTGGACATCTGAAAACAAAGATATAGGACTTACCTACTTCTTTATTTTTCGATTGTATATATTCCAGTTAATTCTAGGACTGATTCGCATATTTAATTATTACAAATCATATATAGTGAACACGTAAAGAGCTCTACATATCGCTGTGCCAGGATATGCAAACTTTTAACAACTTTAAGTTTCGTAGCGAGTTTTGTGTTTTAGGTTCTAGTTCTAGGTAATAAAATACAGTGACAAATCAAAACATATGAATCGTGGGAGTTATTTTTATGACTTTTTTTGTACATAAATAGTTATATAATGTTATGAATGTCATAATGTCAATATTGTCTTTGTCTGTAATAAACAGTTAAAAATGCTGTGTTTTCTCTTCTGTCTTTGTCTTTCAAATCACAAGGATTATTATAATTGATCACAGTGCAAATCCATATCAAGTTAAAAAATATGATATAATGAGTATTATTTTAATCATTGATGAATGAACTCTCTTACAAATGTATCAATTACCTGAGCAGGGGTTATCCGAGTACTTTGACGGTCTTTTCCAGGACCCATGTCAGATCGAAACGTAGGTGATTTTTCCAAATTTACCCTAAACAAATTATGCATAAATTAACATAAAATCTTCACAATTGATCGAGTTCTCAACATGCAGCATATGTATAAAGACTTGAATTATAGTGGTGTTCTTGAGGTAAGCTTTAAAGTCTAAAAGTCTGATATGCTGTTTTCAAAATTGTCATAATGATCATCCACATTTCCCTGTGTTTAATCTGAGGTTAATGATTTCCCATTTTCATCCCAGGGTCCGTTTTCCGAAAAAATACCGGATAAACCTTTGCTGAGGAAAACCATTTCAATTTTTACTGCTTTATATAAAAAAAAATGTTGTACTCTATATGTATACTTAATAAAACTTATAGGTACATAAATGTGCACAAGTAATAAAATAGACCTATAGAATTAGTTGTTGAATTAGAACGCATGTTTCGTTGGATGCGTTTGGTATCGGACCTGTTTCGTTAAGGTCAGATTTGATGTACAACGATACATCATGATTTTTTTTCTTCTGTTTCCATTCAGTTCCTGTAACAGAGGCGTGGAGGGACGAACTCCAGCAGCTTACACGAATCCTGATGGGGGAGGAACAACAACAAAAACCGCAGGCTCTTTTGGCACCGAAGGAACCCGAACGACCACGGACCCTTTACTCCGCGGAAACGGGTCGACTTATACCCCCACCTTCCCGTGCAATGTCACGTGGGGCTTCCCGGCGTGCATCTCGACAGGGCGCACGTGAACCACTGTTACGTCACATAGCAGCACAGCCAGATATGGAAAGCATGGTGAGTGTTCAGGAACTACTTCTAGAGATATAATTCGCAAATTCCAAAGGATTGATAAACATATAGAAACGTCTGTTTTTACGAAAATTTAAGACACTCTCCTAGAGTGGAGACATATCATATTCCTCTTTGTCTAGATTCTCCTTCTTCTATCCTAAACGATGATCGTGAACTCATCTAGGCTGATGTGACCCTTATTATGGTCATCTGTTTGTTTTTTATCACCTTGTACATTTGTAAAAGTATTTATTTAGTGCTTTCTATTTTTTTGACTTTTTAAAAAATACCCATTATGATGTCCAGGCGTTACGTTGTCCTGCCACACATTGAGTATTGTTGTTTATGAAGTACTCTCGTACCTGTGTGCACAACTGATACCATATTTCGTCTGTTGTGTAGGTGTTGTCCATGCTGTGTCAGATCCTCCAGACAGAGGACATTAACGCGGTCCAGGCTTGGCTATGTTCGGCAGGGGAGCGAGGTATAACCGTTAATAACATTAAAAATAAGATTTTGTCAACAGAAAAATTACTCTAGAAAAGTGCTCGTTCAGTTTATTGAAAAAAATCGTTCTTCAGATTTTAATGTCAAATTTAAACATTCATAAAGTATAAACAACTTGGTTGTGGAAATTTTTTATAGAAACATCTTTATAGTATAAACAACGATGTGTGGACATTTCTACAGACACTACAGTTAAATTAGACCACTATTGTAAGAAAAGTTCTGTACCATTTGGCAAAATGACTTCTTTATACGAGGCAAACTGTCTGCCTCTTTTATTTACTGAACTTACCAGAACTTCTGGCATTGGTACAATGAAAACAATTGCATACAAATACTATGGGTATTTCTACAGAGAAAATAGTTAAATAAGACCACTATTGTTTTCAAATAGCCATAAAAATACCTCTATGGGTATTTCCAAAGAGAAGACACAGCAAAAACAGTAACTCTTTTGGGTATTTCTATAGAGAAGACATAACATAAACAGTATCTCTATGGGTATTTCTATAGAGAAGACATAGCATAAACATCATCTCTATGGGTATTTCTATAGAGAAGACATAGCATAAATAGCATCTCTATGGGTATTTCTATAGAGAAGACATAGCATGAATAGCATCTCTATGGGTATTTGTATAGAGAAGATATTACATTAACAACACCGCTATGGATATTATTTTAGAAAAGACGATGGTGATGGACATGATAAAAGCGGCCATGGGGTCTAAGGAGACTTACTACAGACATGACTACAACCCCGAATTTATGGATGAGCAGAGAACTATCCTGCCCCCTATCGGCGAAGGTCAGAAACAAACTATGCCTGGGGATATGGAGAGGACAATTGACAGGTATGTAGTATGGTGAATTGTGTCAGGGTTGTTTCTCTAACAAACATTTATTAGGCCTGAAACGTTCATTTTGTGTGTGGATCATCCTCTAGACAGTGGGTGTGCAAATACTTCATTTACAAAATTTATATAAGTTACTTTGAATACAATTCTTTACTTTACTTGACTCAAACACATTAGGGTAGGCTATCGTAAAACTATACCAGTAGTTTGACAAAAATCAAAAATTAAATAAATAAATAAAATTTAAAGATTTTTAGCCTAACCTTATTATTCAAAATGAACTTATTTAGATCAATGTATGCTCTTTTTGCAGTTTCAGCGTTGATCATCATTTAACAGACGATTTTTAATATACATATGTACACGTTTCTTAGTGTGGCATTACTACTGTTGGGTAACGAGGCCCTTCCTCCATCTGCTATATATCCGTGTACGTTGTGTGTTACAGGCTCATCCTGGAGGATAACGGAGTCCCGGGGGAGCCACAGATGCAGTCCATGGGGCCTAAGGCTCCACCCAAACCCGTCATTACTGATCAGGATGGTGGGTACTACGTCACACACACCCTTAACATTTGATAAAACATACTAACACACGACTGAATTACAAATCAAAGCAATTGTTTGGATAGAAGTAGGTTCTCTGTAGTGTTGTAGATGATTAACATCTTGTGTGAAACGTAAATGGTAAAACTGAACTTCCTTTATTATATCCTAACAATATTTTTGGGGCTTACTTTATAAATTGGTGTAAATAGTTGTTTTGAGGTAAGTTCATATTTTTAAAATTACGAAAATCGTTGCAAAATGCGGTCTGCCAGTAAATCATTTTAAAAACAATTCGGAAAATGCTTTTATATTATTCGTAACAAGATTAATCAGAATTACTAATTTGAACATGCATGTCATAGTCCGTTTACAATTTAGTATTTTATATAGGAGTATGGTGTAATTTGTTTCCGACCAGTCATAGTTAGCGGCTGAATATGAAATATTATTGAAAATTAGATCAATTCGTGATTTGATATAAGCAGATTACAATTGAACGATTGTCTTGATTAGAAGCGTGAGTAAATGACAGTGTTAACCTGTGTTTTGGCCTCTGACATGTAACACATGTTCAGACTGTAGTCTTGCTGGTTTTCCAGAGTTTGAGTTCCTCCCGGAAGTGCTAGGTTTCCAGGAGGTAGGAGGTATACAATGATTGTGCTGCTTATATGTCGCTTATTATGTCTCCACACAACAGTCAGAACAAGCAGCACCCCTATTTCTGTGATTTACGTTATCAACATCGGTTTATCATAAATCGCACTGAAACGTTTGACATGAACAAAGCAGCACTAGTAATTTGATTTGAAACAATTTACGTAATTAGGCAGACATCAGCTATATATACTAAGACAGGTGGCCTTCCCAACAATGTGTGTTAATCATTAAATCACAAACACAGCACCAATTATATGGTTTCCAAGGAGAGATCGGTACCTACTCCAAAACGGGTCACTCTTTACAAAATACTTTTAAATCCACAGTTAATATTGTAGCTGACATAGCCTTAGTATGCAAAGTCATGGTCTAGCTATATTCATTTTTTGCTAAGAGCTTATTAATTAAAGATTTAATTCTACAAATGATATTCCCTGCATCCCACGGGACACCTAAAATATTTCACGGAAATTCAAGCGAGCCATTCACCACTGATCACTGCACTACATCTGTTTAACACGGCGTCTTACACTACACTACACATGGTATCACCAGACTGTTCTTAACATTAGATCCGTTAGTGTTTAGGTGAGATCCGCCTCGAATACCGCTGATTTATCACGTAATATCATATGATCCTACAAAATAAGGAACTATACAGACACTTTACGCTATGGAATGTGTTTGTATCACTACACCTCACCACTGGTTTATACTCACCTGTTTTGCCACATATGTGCAAGTAAAAGCCTATCACGTGATGTGACACATACCTTTTGACTTTCGTAGTGTTTTGCTGAAGAGTTGTGTTGCTTATAATCCGAAAATTTGAACATGTAATTTTATTTCATTTGTATAACAAAACTAAATAACTTTAAATAAATCAGAGGCATAACAGCTTAACTTCAGCTAAGGTGGTGGCGTAACATCAAATATATACATATATCTGAAACTATGATTAATACAGGCGGTAATTACTGTACATGTATGGGTACGAGAATATACTATTTAACAGGTTTTTAACTAAAAAGGGATTGCTTTCGTCGGAACTTATTTCAAATGATGTGGGATCTGTGTCATACAAAATACAAAAACTGTGAACAATATTACAATTTCACTAATTTTCATATATTTCTATTTTTATGTGTTTTAGCATCTCATTCTTAATTATCAATCTGCTCATGCAAAAACGTTTCCAACCATTAGGTCAGGTATTTAGGCTTACTTAAAAGATTTTGTATAAACAGTTCTACTGTATTTTTACCAATTTATGTTTATAAAGTCAGTTTCTCTCTAATCGCTATTTATATTGATTTCGATATAAAATCTTAAATCCCAATCTTTGGTGAACCTGTGATATTTCTATTGTTTTCGACACCTTCATATTGTAATTTGTTGTAACTCTGTTAGTTACGCTATCTTTTAATGTGTAAAACGATATCTTTCGAATTAGTGTAATGAACAAATTCCCTTTTATGATATTTATAATTGCTTCCTTTCCACGTTTGATTCAATACAGTCAAGTGATGGTTCTCCTAACAGCGAGTTTAAGGGGTTTGATTGTGTGTGATGAAAGGCAGTGTTTGGAATAGATAAATATACATGTAAAGTTACGTTTGTATCGCGTATATGTAAGTAACGTTTCCTTTGCATTGTTCTTGCCAAAATAGTTAACGTTGCCTTTTTATCTTGTCCTCATAAATACCTTTGCATCTATCTTGTCTATATATATAACATTTCGTGATAATTTTTATTCCTATTCAAATGTAACTTTGTAGATATTTTGTCTATACTGCGTTTCGTTTCGTTTGTAGAACTTACGACCAATATCCGTCCACCAGTAAGCGAAGCATTCAAGAAACAATTCTCACGCCCGCCGACCAATGCCGGAAGACGGTCCCCAATCAAGACCGAGGCTCCACCTGCCCCAGGAACCTCGTTCCGGTTTACCACATCCGCGCAGGGCAAAAGGGAAGATGCTGCAGCTAACCAATCAAAACCAGCGCCAGTAGATCAACAACGAGCGGATGTGACAAGCCCTAATACATTTTAATATCAAACAAGTACAAGAGACAATCTAACCATTTTGTAAAATGAACACTTTACTGCTGATTCGAGGAGAGATACAAGAACGTCCTGTTAACAAATGGAACTTATACACTGTACTTGTTTGAATATTTTTGCATTGAAGATCACTTAATATTTTCGTATTAAAGATCACACAAGATTGACCAGGACTTGTTTAGGCTGGGTTTCTGGAGGTTAATTTGTGTTATATTTTTTGATCAAGATTGACCTTTAACCTTCTCATACAGGACAAATATAAGAGTGAACTATTCGTTCTTAATATTCTAAATATTACTGACCTTCATAGGTAAAAATCTACATCGAGGCCCTACCTTATCATTTAAGATTACAGGTCATTATTTTATTGTTGGAACATGAACAGGGTATTTTCTGAATGGTATAACTGAAAATGACTTAAAAGTGAGTCCAGATTATAATTTATTGATAAATTGAAATATGTTATCAAATGACATATTTATCATTGATCAGGCCGTTTTTTTCTCACAGTTATGAATGTGAAGCATACATATAGTTAAGACAGAAACAGTATTTCCAGGTTTGTATAAGTATAAGAAACTGAGGATTTGCCCTATTAAATATACGAAACGTATTTCAACTGAGTGGTGGAAATAACGGTCTGGTAATGAAACAAGTCGTCGACGTTTTGACATTTATATTGGAACTGCACAAACTTATAACCACATTGACACAAACTTGTAGATGTTTTACGATCTTAAATTATTTTATATGTTTTTGCATACTTTAATATGTCTGTTTTCATGTGATAAAACACATTTAATATCATTGTAACACAACTGATCATGTTTTATTACCACTGTCGTACTGTGTGACCATGTGTTAGATAACATACTCGCTATGAAAGGGAGGTAACTTCTTGAAAGGGAGGTAACCTCTCACATAAACGCCGTCCAAGGAATCTGTGATATATTTTGTATATATATATATATATATTAGAATTAGAAAACAAATACTATAATACATAAGTTATTGTTATGCGCCTTTACAACAGTATTACTTATATAGGTCTGTTTCGTCTAGTTTTTGTGATGTGTTTATTGTCGTATATATATACTTTGTAAATGTGTATATATAAATCTGGGACGAGACAAAAGGCTGTGTGAATGAGAATGCTCAAGGCAAATCCTAATTACAATAAATACTGTACTTGCTCAACTGTTATATATCCGTGACATTAAACGCTGCAGTGTTGTATCATCACAAAAGAGTTGTCGTTTGTTTATAAGGCAGTTTGTAGAACTTTACACAACAACAAAAGTGTTGACAGATCACTCCCTACACTAAGTCCCAATAGAGGAAATTCAACATAGCCAGTTACCAACCATCACTTCACGAACCTAAGAACAACATCAGAAAGGGTTATGTATCAACTTTGTTATGCTAAGCTATTTTGAAAAATACATGAAGTGCCTCAACAAAATATATTTTACAGGGTCAAATAAAGTTCTGTGAGAATTTGATTGGACAAAGAAGAAACACAAAATGAAAAAAATGAAGTATTCCTCTTTATTGCACAACACAGAGCATTAAGAAAAAGGACGAGAGTATAAAAAGGAGCTCAGAAGAGAAAGAAGTGTGACAAGGAAGAGAACACAGTAATCACGAAAGTACATATATAATTAAGATCAAATAAAGAAATAATGCCAAAGGAAAAAAAACGCAAAGGAATATGGAAATATATCTACGGAAAATAGAAAAGAGCAAACGCTTGTCATCATTTATACACAGAGACCTTTGGCAAAGAAACATAGGCAGAAATATATTCAACATAATTAAACAGTGTATCTGTGAATATACAAAAGCAAGAAGTGGAATATTTCAATATACATGAAGAGATCAAGAATATTTATGACGCCTAAAGGAATACAAAAGGTCGGCAGTTTACAGGGTACACACGAGATTTGCGGAACATTTTTAGTATATTGTTCAACCTATATTCATCGAGTAAACAAAAAGCGGTATTTATAGGAAGGGAAATAACTCCTTGTAAACTACAGATAGTGATGAAGACCAATGTTAGGACGTCGAGTAAAAGGACTGCTTTTCTGTGTAAGAAATAGTACGGATTTATACAGGTAAATCAGCGAGTCTTCAACTGATTCGAGTTTTAGACAACGGCACTATACTAATAAAATATATGACCTGTAACTGAGCGAGATCGGGTTATGGTCGAGGGTTAAGATTCTGTAACAAAATCCCAACCGAGGCATAAGCCTCGGTTAGGATGTTACAGAGACTGCAGCTCGATCAAAAATATTTTTTTGCTAAAAACATCAAGTATCCCGTCTGGGGCCTCAAATGATAATGATCTCTTCACTACTTAAGCTACATTTGAATGCTTCCGCGTAAACATGCTGTCCGTTCTTACATAGATGACAATGTATTTCACAGTATAGATTATATTTTATCTACAACATAAGATATCTAACAGCATCAAAACTCTACATATAACAATAAAACAGATCATTTATAATGCAGATTGTTAATTTCAAGCAGTTAACTCGCTGATGAATACATCGCAGTGTAAAAATTCCGCGAAATGTCACGTAAAGGTGCAAGACAGATCGGACGAGATAGAAAAATCTAGCACGGGGTATGACTTGGGATATCTTTGTCTGAGGTGCGAGAAACAGACAAACACAAATTTCACTAAATATGGAAGCGGTAGATGACATAGAGATTGACTGCAACCCTCCACCTCTACTTGCGGCGTTGCTGTACTATTTGAGCAAGAATGTAAGGAGAACATCTTTTTGTAAAGGATTGCTTGTTATACTCTGACATTTTAGGTAATTTGTTTCAGAGCATTCTTATTTCGAGGAAATAACGAAAACTGTTATTACTTATCTCACTGGAGAACAAAACTATCATTTAATCATTACACTTTTTTTTATAAATCATACCATGTCTTTCAAACCTCCTAGATTTATATATACTTTTTAAGTGGATTAAGTATATCAAGCAGTTTTACCACTTATTCCATTCCATTCGTTTTGTAAGTTTATAGTATACTTTTACTCTTACCATTTCCTATGCATTTCTGTAATATTGCTTTTGCAATCGACAAATAAGTTTGTAACACGAATGAAATGTTTAATAATCTGGTTCCATAACTGTTTTATTTACCAGGATAAATGTTGCTAAACAAACTGGATTATTTTTACTCAGTTAATTATAGAATTCCATTGTCCCAACCCATCGCATTATGCAAAATAATTGGTACGTGGAAGTAGGAGAGAATGACATTGGTAGGTCCATAATCTTAAGGATGTTACATCCTCAAAACAATTTGAAATCGGATTTCAGGCCTCCTTGTTGACGCCAATATTTTTAAACCTGTTTTAAATCAAGGTTCCATTGTTTATACGTACAGTTATACATGGTTTTGTTTGGTTTTGTTTAACGTCCTATCAACAGCTTAAGTCATTTAAGGAAATGCCACCATGTGTGTCGTGTATGAGGGCATGTGTATGTGTGCCGGAGACAGAGTATGTTGGTTTAATTGCCTTCTTGTGATAGCGCGAATCTGACGCCGAATCTCACTGAAATACCATGTCGAAAGCACCCAGGACAGCATTCCGTCCGGTCAAATTATACCGACAACGGGTGAACAAGTTGTTGCCATTACCTTAAATGCTGAACGTTAAGCAGGGAATAACAACCACCATTTTTAAGGACTTTGATATACGTACATGATCCAGGAAAAAATAATCATAGCATCAATAGTTTATATAATCGTTAGATAAACCTTCGTCTACCAACAAAAACCTTGTTATAAACAAGCTTCAATACTTACTTAATCATAAGTCAGACAATGTTCAGACATTCCACCATATTATGTGAGTGCATGGTGGAAATCATTGCGTGTAGTCAAAATCAAATAACGATATCTGATTGATAATTGTCGCATGACAGATCTAGTAACCATTACAAATATCTTCATTCCGCAAAATGTAGCTGTTCTATCAATTGGTATAACAATTTGTTTAAAATAAACCACATTAATCTGCACAGAAGTATTATGTTTCTTTGGTGTTATGAACGTGAAGATAAGAATCGAAGTGAATCTTTGTAACTTTGAAAAAAGAGGCTTTCCAATGCACACCTTCAAGGTCAAGTTGTAGACAATGATATGACAGAATGATGTTCTGATGAAGATCATATTGCCACAGTAAACGTCCGAGAGATATTAGTATAATGTACACGTGTATGGATTTACAAAAGCAATAGTACATTGTATTTTTATCTATAATGATAACGATCTTTGCTCACTTAAACGTGGTTGGTTTTATACAATGATGTAAATGAGATTTCACATTCACTGTGTCAAATAAAAGGGCAGAAATATTGGAATCCTTGACATGTTTGTAAATCAAAATCAAAATAGACTTTCAGTTTTGTCAAGGCAATGAAACAAGATTAAAACCGAAATGTGTGTCTGGTTGAAAGTTACCATCGACGCGCCGTTGAATTGTTTTTGTATGCGATATTTGATAGGCAGAGTTGCACGAAAGGTGACTATGAAAGCCACGTGTTAAGGGTACCTCATGTCTTACCGTAAATTAGATCACCTCGTATTATGTAGGAATTGCATGTAACAGTTGATGTGCTTTTATTTTGATGTCACGGAATCACAAATTTAAGCCCAATAATAATTGGTTTAACTTTTTTAATTTGAATGTTCATTGGGTTATAAATTGCAGTAGTTGTGGAATTGCGTGCTAATCCAACAGCTAGCGTTCTTACCTATTGGAATCCGCTCCTTCCAATTATTTCCCTGCGCCTACATGAAGCTATACCAAATATAGCCACTAACACTGTTAAAATAATTCATGATGAAAAAGTCCTGGAATGAAGGTAACGACAGCGTGGAAGATATCATTGAATTTCAAAGGCGGACATCACTTGAAAAAGAAACGTAATCCAACTGCATGGCAACATACAATACAAAATGTAACATTGCGTGCGTCTTTGAAGTTGAGAAAGTATTTTCGTCTCAATGAAGAGCTGTCGTTTTCGCTTAAAACGGTGGGTAAAACGGTGTAAATGTAAAATTAGTGATATTGCTGCGACTGGAATTCTGATTGAAATTTGTTACATAAGGCATCGCAATCTCGACTTATGAGTTAGACATTTTGAGTAACAGATTTAAGCCCCAGAAAATAAATGTTTCCAAAAAGAAGTAAAATTTCTTAATCTTATTCTTTTAACTCAGAAAGCCGATTTTAGTTACCCCTACCCCCTATTTTTTAATGAAAAAATACTCATTTTTTACCATTTTTTGCAGATTAAACGCTTGATATAAAAAGTTTTGGTATTAAACTTTTTTTAATATTTAATGAATTAAAAGAAAATGTGTTTCTCTTTCTAAAACATCCATAGAAATGGAGGGTCGGTGTGCTTCTTTTTTTGTCCCATTATCATTTGTGTCAATTTTTACCTTTTTAGTGTTATAGTCCCATTCAATTAATTATATTATGCAATTATTCATACTGGAGTCCTCGAAATATGCAATTAAATGTGTAGTGTATAAAAGAAACTTTTTTAAATACAATAGATTCCTCTTAATTGCACAGCTAATTAGTTAAATAAGTCAGTCATATGACTTTAAGTTTCAGTTAAAATATATTATCATCATCAAAATAAATACACTGGTTCCAATGCTATTAAAGGACTATAATTTACAAATAAGTATGGAATTAAGTTGAATCAAAATGATCATCTTATCAAACTAATGATCTTTTTTAACAAACAATTCTTTGTTTCCATTATTTTTCTTAGTATAACATATTTAAATCTATCCTGGTCCTTAATGTCAGATCAATTTATTGTTAAATTAATTAAGCCTTATAATTTTGTATCATCTTCATGCTTATCAGTTATGATGCTTTACGATCATTAGTCAGACAAGCTGATTTC
>NW_018408744.1:37701-54449 GCF_002113885.1 Mizuhopecten yessoensis | reverse complement strand
ATATCGTAATTTTGTATTAATTAGTTAAATTAAAGCTCTATATACAGTAAACCATTAATGTTTGTGTAAGAATTGATAAATTAAAACATGTGTATAAGCTATTTAGGTTCATTTTTCACTCATTCTACATCATTAATTGTTACCCTTAAATTAAACAATCGCCCTCAAACAGCTAACACCATGCACCACATCCAATATTCCTCTAATGTATACCGTCAAAAGTTTCTTGTAAGCCTCCAGCTATAAAAATAATGTTCATTAATACTTCCTCCTAGATAAAATCAATATATTCAACACCTATGTACAGTAAAAGTTTAATATGATTTGGGGGGATACTAATCCTATGGGGGGATACTTATCCTATGGCCAGTTTTAGTATCCGGATACTTATCCTATGGGAGATACTTATCTTATATGACACCGGAACCTTCTGTGCTGACCCTGGAAGCCAGGACGGTGACAGCCAGAGAGATATACCTGAGACACCGAGCTGCACAGACGTCCCTTGACCCTGTCCTGCGCCGCTCCCTGTTACCGCCGATACCCGACGGTCACAGACTATCAGGTAACTCCATAAGATTACTCGATTCACAACATTATTATTATTATGATTTTCTAGTTCGACCAAATACTATTTCCAGAGCTTTTCTTATAACCTTTAAACATCTCAAATATTTTGTTTGTATGGAAACATGATGATGTTTGTCATCTAGAATATATCCCTTTAAATAAAGCTTACAATTCGTCCAGAATGCTAAGAAAGGACCTCCAAAATCCACCTGGAATCTTAACAAACGACGCCAAAACCTCATTTAAACCTGAAAATGACGCCCGTAATTTGTGTTCGTGTCCGGCCTTTTCTTGACATTTGATCAGAAGTCAGAATCTGTTCATGTCTGAGGTAATTGTACTGTATATGAAATTAACGTCAAGCTTTACACTTGTACGGCTAATTAAGTAATGTTTTGTAAACACGGTATCTATTTCACTCGGATGGATCACGATCATCGACAGACCTAATGAAAATTAACAACGATGGCATTCGTAAGCGTGTGCTGTATCCGAATGTACTGGTCTCAACTGCTGCCATGGTAACAGGCGCAAGTCTTATACTATCTTGGAATTAACGAAAAGATTGTCTTAACGAAAGCATTTCCGCCGTGTAAATTAAACACAGTTTCAGGTTTAAAATATCAAATCCAAGGAAGGGTTGTTTGTTTAACAACAAAAAATCTGCCTATTTTGAATAGTTTAAAAATAAAGTACAATGTAACCTAATTATCAGAATCAAGCACGACATTATCGTTTTCTTTGAGAGAGATTCGGAGATTTCCCTAACACTAGATAAGCTGAAGACGCTTTTGATGGAAGTTGTCGCTGTATGTAAGATAATCACTGACAGATGTTATCATGGCATCGCACGCGGCACGTGCTTCACCTAATAACACGCTTGACATAACCCCAGTCAGGCAGAACAAATCCTTGTTCACATTTGATCACATGGACCCGACAATGAATTGTCGTCGGTATGTTTGGACCTAAAATGATGATCAGAATAATATGAGACGTTTTAAGGGTTTTTTCATTTCGTAAACACGATCTCCCTTTAGTCTAAAAATACGCCATTTCGCCATTCCAAATTGTTTTCTGGAGTCGTACTGCGACCGTATTTTCATATTTTTGACGTGAGTCGCGCGCTGGGCGAGCTAATTTCTTCTTTGTATCAGGTTAACGTTGTATTATCGCTATAGCAGACAAGTAATCAAGCAGCTATTCATGAAAAAAACATATCGAATGAAGTGTGCGTCTTCTTGAAGCATACGTCAAGAATACGAGAGCTTAAGTTATGTCAGGAATATCTTTATAAGATTCGGATATACTCCACTCCATTTGAGAAATCATCAGTACTAGCAAACACTCACATTGTGTGTTTTCGGGAGAATGACGTGCGATCATAGCAGTATGACTGAAGAAAACTCTGAGACATCGAAATGGTGTTTTGAAATTATCGATACAAAACCATTTTTTGACATTCACTATAAATATTATTTTCAATGTAGGAAGTTAAGAGGAGTCGAGTTTTCCTACAACGATGTGCTTTCCGCCATTCTTGTGTGTATGTATTTTTATTTGGGCGTCATTGACCGGAGTTGATTGAAACCCTATAAACGTTTGATATTGATTTGAACACATCAGTTACAATCACCACATACAGTACCAACTGTACATAAGTATCGAGGCCCTGTGATCCGAGGTACACCTTTACATACCAACTGTACATAAGTATCGAGTCCCTGTGATCCGAGGTACACCTTTACATACCAACTGTACCAAAGTATCGAGTCATTGAGATCCGAGGGTACACCTTTACATACCAACTGTACATAAGTATCGAGTCCCTGTGATCCGAGGTACACCTTTAAATACCAACTGTACCAAAGTATCGAGTCATTGAGATCCGAGGTACACCTTTACATACCAACTGTACATAAGTATCGAGTCCCTGTGATCCGAGGTACACCTTTACATACCAACTGTTCCAAAGTATCGAGTCCCTGTGATCCAATGTACACCTTTACATACCAACTGTACATAAGTATCGAGTCCCTGTGATACGAGGTACACGTTTACATACCAACTGTACCAAAGTATCGAGTCATTGAGATCCGTGGTACACCTTTACATATCAACTGTACATAAGTATCGAGTCCCTGTGATACGAGGTACACCTTTACATACCAACTGTACCAAAGTATCGAGTCATTGAGATCCGAGGGTACACCTTTACATACCAACTGTTCCAAAGTATCGAGTCCCTGTGATCCGAAGTATACTTTTACATAGCAACTGTACCAAAGTTTCGAGTCACTGTGATCCGAGGTACACCTTTAAATACCAATTGTTCCAAAGTATCGAGTCCCTGTGATCCGAGGAACACCTTTACATACCAACTGTACATAAGTATCGAGTCCCTGTGATCCGAGGTATACTTTTATATCAATTGTACCAAAGTATCGAGTCCCTGTGATCCAAGGTACACCTTTACATACCAACTGTACATAAGTATCGAGTCCCTGTGATCCGAGGTACACCTTTACATACCAACTGTACGAAAGTATCGAGTCCCTGTGATCCGAGGTACATGTGTACATACCAACTGTACATAAGTATCGAGTCCCTGTTATCCGAGGTACACCTTTAAATACCAATTGTTCCAGGGGATCGAGTCCCTGTGATCCATGGTACACCTTTACATACAAACTGTACATAAGTATCGAGTTCCTGTGATCCGAGGTACTCCTTTACATACCAGCTGTACATAAGTATCGAGTTCCTGTGATCCGAGGTACATCTTTACATACCAACTGTACTAAAGTATCCAGTCCCTGTGATCCAAGGCACACCTTTACATACCAACTGTTCCAAAGTATCGAGTCCCTGTGATCCGAGGTATACTTTTACATATCAATTGTACCAAAGTATCGAGTCCCTGTGATCCAAGGTACACCTTTACATACCAGCTGTACATAATTATCGAGTCCCTGTGATCCGAGGTACACCTTTACATACCAACTGTACGAAAGTATCCAGTCCCTGTGATCCGAGGTACATCTTTACATACCAACTGTACATAAGTATCGAGTCCCTGTGATCCGAGGTACACCTTTTCCACGTAGGTACTTAACGATCAGAAATGATGTATTGCTATTGCATAGTTTTATGATGAAATAATAATGACCCATAACTAGTGTATTGGTCTGTTCTGTAGTAAGTCACTAAACAACAAACACGCTTGTCAATTTGCATGACTAGTCTGTCGCGTGCATAAGGTACAGTTAATGAGAGTGCTTTAACATTTTAGGATTACGGTACCACACCCTTTTTATACTGGAATGCATCTGGTGAAAAAAATATACAGCCTCTTAAAATAAATCAAGCGAGCCACCAACCTCATTTTCTCCATGAAACACGAGAGATGCACCAGACCTGAATGCTTAGGTTTCCATAGCTCTGGGACTCGACATAAAACCGTGTTTCTTCTTCACTACTGTACGACAAACAAGATAATAAAGGACATGAGTTTCTCTGTGCTTCGTCACAAAACAATAAACACATTTGTCAATTGGCACGACTAGCGAGTTGCATGCAGCTGAAAAATAACAAAGAAAGCGTGCAGTGGTAGTAACTCGAATCCCGAGAGTCTGACAATTCCCTTGCGCCTCGCTAAAGAAGCCGCTAAATACCTGTCTTTTTCATTACGACCTCAAACGCCCAAACTTCTTCGAGCATTTGTCACTAATATTATCATTGGCAGCGGATAAAGCCCAACCGGAGTACAAAAAATGGAAAACCCATATAAAATTCAGAGATAACCACATTTAAACACCTCAAACAGTCTTTCTCACCCCGGTGAAGCTCGACAGTTTGCCTTCGCATGCATTACCTAACCTAACGATCTACTTGACAAATGACCTCAGCCAAATTATACATACCTCAGAGCCTTAGCATATGGACGCGCTAGGATGTGCATTTTAATTAATAACCACCTGATTGCTAAACAATAATGATCCGTTTTACTTGTCCTAGTCTTAATAATAAAATGGTCTTCATTCAAAATTAGATCCGCATAACGAAGCGAACTAAATTCAATAAATATATAAAAACAAACAAAAACAAAAAAACTTACTTATATCATGCCTAGCTCTCTCGCAATTAACAAGTCCTTAGACATTGAATACATGTCATGAAGCTTCATAAACATGTTTGCAGACACCAGGGCCAACTTGTATAAAACATCTCAACTCTTGAGATTTCCTCAAGTCTAAGATTTCTAATACACAATACATTGCTTGCGATTTTCCTTAACTTTGAGATGTTTTATACAAGTGGGCCCTGGTCCTTCGTACACACATGAGCGTTGGATGTACGCTTTGCAAATTCAATTAGAATTGTTTTTTCAAAAACCTTCTGTTAAATTCTCTTCGTCTGTGATGTCATGTGCACATTTAAGAGTGTACATGGAAAACTCCACCATACCCACCGATGCACCGCTATCCAATAATTGCACTAAATAGTAAGCCACGGGTATGGACTTCGAGGGTAATTATTGAAAACAATAGGACTTTATCAAATTTCACCATTTGTTGAAGTAACTGTTATCTTTCTTGTTGATGCACGTATTATCGCTAATACATGCAATACCTCTATCCGTTAAACAGCCCGCTAGTGAAGCCAGAATTTTGTCCTTCCTTTTCATCGCTTAGACCTTTTCACTGCCTTCTTCAAAACCTTGCCTTAACCTGTAGGAAATAAACTCTTTTTTTTTGTGGGAAAATCTGTGTGTTAAACGTTCCAATCACGGTGGTTATCACATTCCATTTATCCAGACTAAGCAAATCGAAAACGAATCACCATCCCTTGACCGATTTTCTGCCAAAGTAGGACGGCATTCCATATACGGATCACTAAAGTATCCCTTGACCTTTCTGCACTTAACCTACACAGCGGCGCTTGTATCTGGTATTTCTAACACCTGGAATTAAAGTCTAAAATACAGGATGTACACACAATACAAGAAGGTGACAAACTTTCCGTTTGAGATCCTCGAGGCGACGTTCGGAACTCCTCCAAAAGAAGAGCAAAAGTCGATTATTTTTCATCTTTCGCCTCATTTTTAAGTAAAATAAGTCACTGAAACATGCCATGGGGAAGTCTGGATATCGAAAATGGTCGAATTTGTTTTACCAGGGGAAGTTTTGATGTCAAAAATGGCCGATTCTGAGTTTCCACATCTTTACCAGGAGAAGTCTTTGTGTTAAAAGATCTACTTCCTATCTACCAAGGGCATGTCTCGGTGGAAGTTTTTTAAAACAAATGTACTGGAATTAAAAGAAAAAAAAGAAATTGCAACATGATAAAAAAACAAAATTAAATATAGCGAGTTTGCTTTTAATTATGAACAAAACAGCCATTATTCATTGCCTTTTTCGTGAAATAATAAATTAGGCAGACGCATTTACGGTTTGCTTCGGTCCTTCTTGGACCTCGCTTGTTAAAAGGCATGTAATACTAAGTGCTTTCCGTGTTTTATCAAGAACTAAAGTCACAAACGTAGACATATTTTCACGTTTTATAAACTAGTGTGCGTTATGTGAACTTACGCTTGCAGGTGACTTTAAATCACGTGTATTTGCCGCCAACTTGCTTCCATCTAGTCGTCATGTTATTTTACCTTTTTGTTGGTTGCCATGGTGATTTGCGAAATGGCACACTGGGGTTGTCGGCGGCAGACGCAAATACAAAACCAAGAAAATAAATTAGTTTTTATGAAGGGGCTACCATAACAACATAATTTGTCTTTCTAATGTTCTGCGTTTTCACTACGTACAATAAATGCCATTATTAAAATGATGTATGTGGTATAAGCTGTCGGCGACATAATTTTCTTGTAATACATTTCTAAGTTGTACCAGTTCCCCAAAAGGGATGCGAATTTTAACTGCATGAGTCAAAAAAGGTTTTTCCCAAAGGCGATGGAAAGAAAAACCATCGTTGCCAGACCATCTTGTACTGCCAGTGCTACTAAAGCAGGAATCAAATCGAGGAAGATTCGGCAGCAATACGGGGTTTATTGGCATCATGGTTATGTTGTGTTCGCCACCAGACGGACATATCCGTAGCATGCTGAACGTGCCGCTAGCCACCAGAGAGACATTTCTCTCACATGTTTCCCGTACAAGGCATTCTATCATTTACAGACGACATGTTAAATGCGATTAGATAGGATGTTGATATCATCTGGGATTTCTACAAAAGTAAATACCTAAAACTTTAAAGGTATTAAATCTACTTTTCAGCAGTTTTCTTTCCTTTCTTCTGTTTACTGATGTAAAGTTCAGAGTATATATAGGTAGATTACAGCGTACACCTGTATCCGTATTACGACCTCTGTTTCTGGACATCAAAAAAAGTTTTTAGTTAACATACAACAGTAACTGTCCTATTTTGGCAGGTATAATCAGCCATTTCTGATTGTTTTTGTATGCAGTATTTTTATATTAGTGTCAAATATATGTATGTCATTAAAACAACATATATTGGGTGCCACGCTCTTAAAAGATACTAAATGCCCCAGTAAAACATTTAAAAACAAAACAAAGGGATGTATCTCCCTTGATTAACGTTGTCCTTGAAATCAAATTACCTCAGAAACCAGAAATGGCATTCCCATGAAGAAAGCAGGAGTATACATGTACTCTTCAAACGCGGTGAAAATCATTTCAACACACAACACATACATCTTTATAAATTTAAGGTTCACATTTTTCAATTATATTTTGTATTAAGCAAATTTATCAATACAAAATACGAAGCTGAGATTTTTCTTGTGTCTATTTAATATCTCGAATGCAGATATGGGCTATCGGCTGAAATAAATATTCAGCAATCATTACTATTATTCAACTGTCATGTAAAATAAAGGTTATTGTCTTTTGCAAAGTACAGTACCCCTATTAAATTTACAAACATAACCCTGTCTGACACTAATATTAATGTAAAATTCGGGTCCCTGTTTTTGACCACCATTTACGGATGTACTCTTCTGAGGTTTCAGACACGTTCAAATCTCGATTTGATCTAGTATAGCGGGATTTCTTTTAAATATAACAAATTATGATCAATGTAAAAAGCAAACATGAAAATTGTATAAAACCATTATATGCCGATTATTTTTACAGGTTTTTTAAAAGTAATGACCAATTCACCGGCCATTTTGAATATCTCAAAAAATGTGTATTTCTTGCACTGTACATGTACCTATGCTAAAATTTGCCCTTTTTTTACATTATATCTTAAAGTGTCACTGAATCAGCATTTTTAACAGTAGCAAGTTCATTTTTGCTGTGCAAGTTTTTAATGTTCAATATTATGAATATTATACAACAAAGTGGAAAATTGTACAATAATGGTATTTTACTACTGACTTATGTCAACTGAAGCTCTTTTGGTGTTTTATCCCGCAAAAAGTGAAAAACTGAACATAAAATAATATAGCAAAGCAATAAGCACTCGGACCCCCTAATTTGTTGACTGTTTTTTATCAATTGTGCAAACATTCATAAATGTCTGATACATATATATATCACACTTGGAACGTATTGTATGAATTTGGTCTTCATACGGTCTAAACGATAGATTTCACCAAAAGTCACACATTATGATGAATTGGTAGGTTTGACCGATTATAACAAACGAGCACACGGACATACACTTTTCTTTTCTTTGTTTTTTTTTATATTTTCTCATATTCTCCTTTTTTCCAAAATTCTATATAAGAAAAAAAATACAAGAAATTTTTGACTTCTCAGAGGAGCACATACTTAATAAATACAGCACATGTACATGTATATACGACATCTTGACTGACACGAACAGAATTTGAAATACAGATCCCTGCCTAACACCAACATTTATACGGAATAGAAAAATAATTGCATCATCGGTTAGATCAAACATACATACACATTCTAACAATGATAGTTATACCCTCTGACATAAATATGCATGCAACATTCAGAAGCAGATAATGAAACCACGAAATAAGCAAGTCCCAGAGAACTTACACCAACATTCCCGTAAAGTAGAGAACTTGTTTTCATGTCGAAATTTTCCTCCTGTGTTACAACAACAAAATGGTAAATACATAATCATGTAAGACAACAGCATTTATGTAAGATACAAAATACCTACACAAAATTTAAATTGCAAGTCCTTGTCTGCCAACAACATTTAAATAAAATGTCCTGTCTGATATATCTAACTTTTGAACCATCATTTATGAAATATAGAACCCTTTCTGCAGCCAGCATTTAAGTTAGATACAAAGAAACATACCGTCTTACTCTCGCGTTCATATTAAAACACTAAACCCGTGCAGGTTCGGAGGAAATATAGGCCTACTGTGTCCTACTGCTTGATCGATAGAAAGAACTAATGTTAGATCTCCTGCAGAATAGATAGGTGGTACAGACACCAGGAATAGCCCTGTTGTATTCCACTGTATGCATATCGCGACTTAAGTAGGACCGGACGGCGGCTGACAATCGGGATAACATTAAATACATCACACAATTTAACACCGACAGTATGTAAAATACATACCCCTATCTACCACCAACAGTTATACAAAAGAGAAACACATGTCTGACACTAACAGTTATACAAAAGAGAAACACATGTCTGACACTAACAGTTATAAAAAAGAGAAACACATGTCTGACACTAACAGTTATACAAAAGAGAAACACATGTCTGACACTAACAGTTATACAAAAGAGAAACACATGTCTGACACTAACAGTTATACAAAAGAGAAACACATGTCTGACACTAACAGTTATACAAAAGAGAAACACATGTCTGACACTAACAGTTATACAAAAGAGAAACACATGTCTGACACTAACAGTTATACAAAAGAGAAACACATGTCTGACACTAACAGTTATACAAAAGAGAAACACATGTCTGACACTAACAGTTATACAAAAGAGAAACACATGTCTGACACTAACAGTTATACAAAAGAGAAACACATGTCTGACACTAACAGTTATACAAAAGAGAAACACATGTCTGACACTAACAGTTATACAAAAGAGAAACACATGTCTGACACTAACAGTTATACAAAAGAGAAACACATGTCTGACACTAACAGTTATACAAAAGAGAAACACATGTCTGACACTAACAGTTATACAAAAGAGAAACACATGTCTGACACTAACAGTTATACAAAAGAGAAACACATGTCTGACACTAACAGTTATACAAAAGAGAAACACATGTCTGACACTAACAGTTATACAAAAGAGAAACACATGTCTGACACTAACAGTTATACAAAAGAGAAACACATGTCTGACACTAACAGTTATACAAAAGAGAAACACATGTCTGACACTAACAGTTATACAAAAGAGAAACACATGTCTGACACTAACAGTTATACAAAAGAGAAACACATGTCTGACACTAACAGTTATACAAAAGAGAAACACATGTCTGACACTAACAGTTATACAAAAGAGAAACACATGTCTGACACTAACAGTTATACAAAAGAGAAACACATGTCTGACACTAACAGTTATACAAAAGAGAAACACATGTCTGACACTAACAGTTATACAAAAGAGAAACACATGTCTGACACTAACAGTTATACAAAAGAGAAACACATGTCTGACACTAACAGTTATACAAAAGAGAAACACATGTCTGACACTAACAGTTATACAAAAGAGAAACACATGTCTGACACTAACAGTTATACAAAAGAGAAACACATGTCTGACACTAACAGTTATACAAAAGAGAAACACATGTCTGACACTAACAGTTATACAAAAGAGAAACACATGTCTGACACTAACAGTTATACAAAAGAGAAACACATGTCTGACACTAACAGTTATACAAAAGAGAAACACATGTCTGACACTAACAGTTATACAAAAGAGAAACACATGTCTGACACTAACAGTTATACAAAAGAGAAACACATGTCTGACACTAACAGTTATACAAAAGAGAAACACATGTCTGACACTAACAGTTATACAAAAGAGAAACACATGTCTGACACTAACAGTTATACAAAAGAGAAACACATGTCTGACACTAACAGTTATACAAAAGAGAAACACATGTCTGACACTAACAGTTATACAAAAGAGAAACACATGTCTGGCACTAACAGTTATAAAAAAGAGAAACACATGTCTGGCACTAACAGTTATACAAAAGAGAAACACATGTCTGACACTAACAGTTATACAAAAGAGAAACACATGTCTGACACTAACAGTTATAAAAAAGAGAAACACATGTCTGACACTAACAGTTATGCAAAAGAGAAACACATGTCTGACACTAACAGTTATACATAATAGAAGCACATGTCTGACACTAACAATTATACAAAAGAGAAACACATGTCTGACACTAACAGTTATACAAAAGAGAAACACATGTCTGACACTAACAGTTATACAAAAGAGAAACACATGTCTGGCACTAACAGTTATATAAAAGAGAAACACATGTATGGCACTAACAGTTATACAAAATAAAAACACATGTCTGACACTAACAGTTATACAAAAGAGAAACACATGTCTGACACTAACAGTTACACAAAAGAGAAACACATGTCTGGCACTATCAGTTATACAAAAGAGAAACACATGTCTAGCACAAACAGTTATACAAAAGAGAAACACATGTCTGGCACAAACAGTTATACAAAATAGAAACGCATGTCTGACATTAACAGTTATACAAAATAGAAACACATGTCTGACACTAACAGTTATGCGAAATACAAAAATGCTGTCCAGCAATAATATTGATGCACACTTATGTCAAACATAAATATTAATGCCAAAAATGTCTTACATTGAAATGAAATACAGAAATAGTCCTGGACCAACATTATGCATATAACATAACCCTGTGAAACACCAAAAGGCAGTAATAAGCCGTCTTTGGATCCTGTCTGGCCAACCCTGCAGGACGGGGATCGTGAAAAGAAAACGACTGCTCTTCTTAATAAGAAGAGAATAATGTGGGAACCCCTGCAGAATTAGGGATTTGTTTGATTTGCTCTCTACTTGGGGACACAAAAGCGATCAAACTAAATCTGCTGCACCCATGGCAATGTTTGGGATCTTTGGTTTTCTCTCTTCTTCTAACTACCTTTTATTTTCTATAACTAAATCTGCTGCACCCATTGTAGTATTTAGGATCTTTGATTTTCTCTCTTCTTCTAACTACCTTTTATTTCCTAGCATGGAAATATCTCACTGCAACGTTATTGTTGAAGGAATGGTCCCCAGGTCGGAACATAGCAAAGTCCTAAGAGAAATGACACATTTTAGGTGTTATTCCCAACAGAAAGTTCAGCATTCAGGGTTACTGCAACATCTGGTTCTACCGTAGTTAGCATAATGTGACCGGTTGGAAAGCTGTGCTGGATGCCTTCGGCATGGTATTTCAGTAAGGCAGCACTATAAATTGGGCAATAAGATCCGCGCTATCACAAGGAGGCAAATACACAAACATAGCCTCAATAGCATCAATATGTATCAGTAAAATTCGTCATTCTATTTAACAATAAATATTTGCGAAATCACTCAATTTTTCTGACGCCATAATTTATGTAGATACAAAACCCTGTTTGACACTAACATGGATATAGAATACATAACCTTGTCTGAAATCAACGTTTACGTAAAACACAAAACTTGGTCTGTCATAGACATTGATGAAAAATATATAACCCCAACATTTATACAAATGTAGATGTAGCATAAACATTGTGTATAGGAGTCTCTAAGTACTAATTTTCCATCACTGACATTTTTTGTACATATTGTATGCTAAGAACAATTGTCGCAGGTTTAAAAATGTATTTGTGTCAACCCAGTGTCAAGACGTTCTAAGATGCAACACAAATAATTTCACTTTTCGTCCGAACGGCTTTTGGCTGAAATTTTATCGGCAAAGGTGACTAATGTGGTGCCACCTGCAGAATCAGAGGTTTTCTTTTGTGTCTTCTGCTAAGGAGACATTGAAGAAACCACATTTGATCTGCTGCCCCGTTTGCAACCTTTGGGACCTTGATATTATCGGCATCAGATATGTGCTGTCGCAAGGAGGCTTTACACCAACATACCCTTCATCCAACATACATTTACACAAGGACGCATACATTACACACACGGAGACACGTTCTCAAATGACCTTAGCTGTTAATGGGACGTTAAACACAACAGAACAAAACAAAATTAAATCACTTGTATAAGGAAGTTCTAACGTAGCACTACAAAAATGTAGCAGTACACAGATTATTCTTTGAAAGTTAAAAGAATATCATATTAGCGAGAGTTGACTTAAAAGAGAAGATTTGTTAGCCTGTTAATGAGTGCATCACGTTCGGATTCAAATCCTAGAGTTTCTGACATTTTAGTATTATCTTGTATTCATAAATGAAGCTAAGCCAACACTGACTACACGGCTGCAATCAATACATCCCTTGCACATTATACCCTTTTTTGTTTTTGATTTTGTTTGGTTGTGCTAAGCGTAGTATTTGATTTATCATTGTAAGACTGTGTCATGGTAGACATCACGGTTGCAACTCGTTTACAGCATCAAACGACTCGGTCGGTTCCGCAGATCTAACAATGACCTAAGCTGTCCATAGGACGTTAAACAAAACTAATCCATTGGTTGGTTCATCATGAGAAGAACAGTGTACTCCGTTTCATGGTATGATTACTGACATCTATTGGTGACAGACATTTTAAGAGTTTTTATTTAACGTCTCATGTTTAAAACAAAAGGAATAGCACTGTAGTGATATTCTTGTGACAAACATGAAGTATAATAACAATCACATGCAGGTAATTACAATGACTAGTAAAATGACAAACAAATATCACAGAGGCAATTTCACAAGTAAAACAAATTACACGAGCAAAGCAGAACATACGTAATCACAGAAAGGTAGCATAATGATTTAAAATTTATTAAACTAGGTTTAAGTACTGACAACTTGTATGTCACACAAGTATTTCTAATTAAGGGTTAAAATACCATGACAGTGAAATATATATACATGCCAATAAAGCAAAACGTAAAAATTGACAGGAAATAAACTTTAAAAGGAGCATTGATGTCAGTTACCAATAAAATTTAAATCTATAAACTTGTGTTAGAACTATTTGATTAAAATATGATGCATGGCGTTTCAAAATTAAGATTATTAGAAACAGGAAGCACATATAGTAAACAAGACAAACATGATTTAACACCGACAGTATGTAAAAGGAATAACCATGTAGCCGTAAAAGGGGTCGAATTTGTTTTCACAGCTTGAGGTCGGTCAGTGGTGTACATTGATGGTCGCAGTGTTGTCACAGCGCTGGAGGTCGGTCAGTGATGAACATTTATGCTCGCAGTGTTTTCACAGCTGGAGGTCGGTCAGTGATGTACATTGATGGTCGCATTGTTTTCAAAGCTGGAGGTCGGTCAGTGATGTACATTGATGGTCGCAGTGTTTTCACAGCTGGAGGTCGGTCAGTGATGTACATTGATGCTCGCAGTGTTTTCACAGCTGGAGGTCGGTCAGTGATGTATATTGATGGTCGCAGTGTTTTCAGCTGGAGGTCGGTCAGTGATGTACATTGATGGTCGCAGTGTTGTCACAGCTGGAGGTCGGTCAGTGATATATATTGATGCTCGCAGTGTTTTCAGCTGGAGGTCTGTCAGTGATGTACATTTATGCTCGCAGTGTTTTCACATCTGGAGGTCGGTCAGTGATGTATATTGATGGTCGCAGTGTTGTCACAGCTGGAGGTCGATCAGTGATGTATATAGATGGTCGCAGTGTTGTCACAGCTGGAGGTCTGTCAGTGATGTATATTGATGATCGCAGTATTGTCACGGCTGGAGGTCGGTCAGTTATGTACATTGATGGTCGCAGTGTTGTCACAGCTGGAGGTCGGTCAGTGATGTGCATTGATGGTCGCAGTGTTTTCACAGCTGGAAGTCGGTCAGTGATGTATATTTATGGTCGCAGTGTTGTCACAGCTGGAGGTCGGTCAGCGGTGTACATTTATGCTCGCAGTGTTTTCACAGCTGGAGGTCGGTCAGAGATGTACATTGATGGTCGCAGTGTTTTCACAGCTGGAGGTCGGTCAATGATGTACATTTACACAGATGCACGATAGATCGGCCGTATTAACATCGAACTCTTAAATTATACTTCAAACATATTTCTCAGCATAACTGTCGAAAATGTCTACTCCTTCAGTCGGATACGGACGGGAAGTCACCCATGAAACGCACATTCTATTCTGTATATAAGAGTTATATTATTTCCTGCAATGTGATGATGATTCAGGACTCGCGCGATCGTTTTTCGTTTATTTGTTGCTACACACTGTTAATAGCTCAGTTGCCATTATCTCCTATAGTTCTCTTGACAAATTGGACTAACACGACTACCGCAGAACATAAACTGTTGCAATGGTTCATAAAAAGGGAAAATTCGAATGTCAACGTGTGTGTTCCTACTAACATTTGCAGGACGAACAATTTACGACTTTTGTAGTGCAAATACACCTGAACAGTCGTGTTGCAGGTGGGAATCAAAAGCCGAAAGGCTTAAATTGCACAAAATCTTAAATCTGTGGTTTTGGGGCAACAATATTGGCACAAATCAGCCACCATATATCCCCTTTCCTATGGTATTTTTCTAATAGTTACCAGATATTCAGCTATATATGTATGCGTGTACATAATATGATAAACTGTTTGCCTTAGTCGAATAATTAAACGTTTGTTCTAGCATAAATCTTAATCTAGAAAGCTTTTCTGGCGCACATCAATTCGCTTTAGGCTTTAATCTTCCCGCAAACAATGAAATATGCGATTGGCAGCCTTGGCGGTATAATACAGTTAACGATTCCGTCTCTGTCAATAACTAACGAGCACGTTAGGGGGAAAACGTGTGGTGTTTTATCCTTCTGAGTGCAATCCAACATGTTTAGCCACGACACTGTTTCGCATCAAAAATACGCAAATAAGAATTCTCAGACAAACCTGTGTATTGGCTAGATCGTACATCGGTTATGGTTTCTCTTAAACGTCTCGACTATGTTCGACAGATTGGGGGCTTCTTAGCTTTATTCATAGCATTAATGGCTGTTCTGTATCAATTACAGCCTGTTAAAAATGGTTATATATATAAGTTTGCCTTTACATAGGTATAATTTCTGATTGCAAGAATCCAGATGACAAATGGTTTGATTTGGTAAGGAGGAAACGTGATATTTTTCTGTCCAACGTTATGAATAGATAATCACACAGGAATGATACATCTATATGTTTGTTGTAACACCGATACATTATACATCTATATGTTTGTTGTAACACCGATACATTAATCATTATACATCTATATGTTTGTTGTAACACCGAGATATTATACATCTATATGTTTGTTGTAACACCGAGACTTTATACATTATATATCTATATGTGTCCAACGTTATGAATAGATAATCACACAGGAATGATACATCTATATGTTTGTTGTAACACCGATACATTATACATCTATATGTTTGTTGTAACACCGATTCATTATACATTATACATCTATATGTTTGTTGTAACACCGAGATATTGTACATCTATATGTTTGTTGTAACCCCGAGACATTATACATCTATATGTTTGTTGTAACAACGAGATATTGGACATCTATATGTTTGTTGTAACACCGAGACATTATACGTTATACATCTATATGTTTGTTGTAACACCGGGACATTATACATTATACATCTATATGTTTGTTGCAACACCGAGACATTATACATCTATATGTTTGTTGTAACAACGAGATATTGTACATCTATATGTTTGTTGTAACACCGAGACATTATACATTATACATCTATATGTTTGTTGCAACACCGGAACATTATACATTATACATCTATATGTTTGTTGTAACACCCATACATTATACATCTATATGTTTGTTGTAACACCGAGACATTATACATCTATGTGTTTGTTGTAACACCGAGATATTATACATCTATATGTTTGTTGTAACACCAAGATATTATACATTATATATCTATATGTTTGTTGTAACACCGAAC